>NW_028020007.1:0-685 GCF_054177405.1 Leptonychotes weddellii
TACTTGTTTTCTGGCTTTCTGGAAGCCACAGGACAGAACACAGGTTACTTTTTACCTGCCTTCAGCAGCTGCCTGGAGGAAAGGGGTGATGCGGGTGGAACAGCGAGCGACTCCAGCTCCGGCTGCAGAAAATGCTTTCCTCATCAGCCAGTGCTATGACAGTGTCCCTCAGGAGCATAGACAAGCACTAAGAGATTCCACAGCCCAGTGTCCCTCAGATACGTCTTTGAGTCTTATCCAAGCCTCCGGAATTTTAGTCAGCAAATTTTAACTGAAATCTGGACAAGAATGATTTCACTAATGAGATTTGTAGTATTTCCTGCTTGTCTTTAAGTCAAAAATATCATGCTTTAGGGGGGGAAAAAAGCCTAAAGGGGGACTTCATAAAGTGAAACAGAACTTTGGTTTTTGGAAGGAAGATATTCATGACTTTCAGGATTTATTGGGATGTAGTGGGGAAGAATCTAGAAAATAATGGTGTGAGTGAAGGATTGTGATCTATACTCCCTTTGGGGAAATATGCCACTAAAATAAAAAATACATACCCATAAATAGTTATCCTTTTAAAATAAGATTTATTCTATGTGAGGATTGTGAGCAGTGTAAATATTTTTTTAGCGAAATTAGTCAATCAGAGAAAGACATGTATCATATGATCTCACTGATATGAGGACTTCTTAATCTC
>NW_028020008.1:0-685 GCF_054177405.1 Leptonychotes weddellii
GCTCAGTTCATGATCTCGGGGTCCTGGGATCGAGTCCCACATCGGGCTCCCTGCTCCGCGGGAAGCCTGCTTCTCCCTCTCCCCTCCCCCTGCTTGTGTCTCTCTCTGTCAAATAAATAAATAAAATCTTTAAAACAAAAAAAAGAAAAACCCTAATACATTCATATATTAGAATACCATACAGCTCTCAAAAATGAGGAGGATTTCTACATACTGCTATGGAGAAATCTCTATAATACATTGTTAAATGAAAAACAAGCAAGGTGTAGAACAGTAAACCCTATCTTTTTAAGTAAGAAAGAGGTATGAGAATATTTATTCATATGTGCATAATGAACTAATATAAACAGAAATTCAGTAATGACTCAGAATGGGCAAGAGGGCAGGGGTGGGTGGCGACAGGAAAGAGCAATGCTGCTCAGTGTACCCTCTTATATAGTTCTGATTTTTGAGCCATGTTCAAAAACATTTTGAAGAGAAATAAACGCAAGAAGATCCAAGGAAATAATAAGAATGATGTAATCTGGTAACATATACAAGCTTCTGTCCTGTGGTTCTATGGGGTGGTAGCATGTGGGGGAATCTTGCCTGCCAGGATGGTGGGGCAGGGTCTAGGGGGCCAGTGTTCAAAGGGGCAGCAGCTGGGCACCAAGCCATTCAGAACAGTCAGAGCATTAGCCCAGTT
>NW_028020009.1:0-685 GCF_054177405.1 Leptonychotes weddellii
TCCCTCCTTGCAAGCCCAAGCGCCAGCCATCAGCTAATGAACAACAGACTGCAGTTCTAGTCTCCTGTTCGGCTATTTGCAAACTTTCTTCCCTCCTTGCCCCCAAAATATCAAGATGCCCAGGGGAAGACAGAGCTGATCTTTTTCACTGATACTGGTGAGCAATGAAAAGCTGAAGAACAAATAACTGGCACCAAGCCAAGTATGCAAGCACCTTAAATGAGAGATATTTACCAAAACCAAATTAATGCTCCTGATAAATCCAGAAACCCTTATATATGGGGCAAGTGATTTTACCTCTTTTTGACTCTTTTTCATCAATAAAATGAGGATCTGAATAGCTCACCATTGTCAAAAAAATTGAAAATTTACACAAACTTAGCAGGATATTCCTCATCCTTACTTCAGACATGTCCTAAAACTGGAATTAAATAGAATGGCTTAACCTTAAAGAAAAATCATCCTAGGGCGCCTGGGTGACTTAGTTGGTTACCCGGCAGCCTTCGGCTCAGGTCATGATCTCAGGGTCTTGGGATTGAGCCCTGTGTGGGGCTCCCTGCTCAGCAGGGAGTCTGCTTCTCTCTCCCTCTACCCTTCCCCTCCCACCCTGCTCATGCTCTTTCTCTCAAATAAAATCCTTTTTTGTTTTTTTGTTTTTTAAAGATTTTTTTTTTTTTTAATATAG
>NW_028020010.1:0-685 GCF_054177405.1 Leptonychotes weddellii
AGGGGAGGGGGGTGGGGGGGATGGGTTGGCCTGGTGATGGGTATTAAAGAGGGCACGTTCTGCATGGAGCACTGGGTGTTATGCACAAACAGTGAATCATGGAACACTACATCAAAAACTAACGATGTAATGTATGGTGATTAACATAACAATAAAATTTTTTTTAAAAAGTAGGCTAATATTACCTACTTCAGCCAGGGCTGTGAATATTAAACAAGATGGTATTTGTAACATGTTAAGCACAAATGCAGCTCAGTAAGTAGGAGCTATTATTGTCTTTTGGGAAAGTCAAACATCACAGAAATTGTAAATGAGAACATAGCATGATGACCCAGGGTTCTGTTCTTTAGGGCTGTTCACAGGACCCTACTTTTGTAGACCCTAACGCTCCACCACACCTTGGAGGTACTGGGAAGACAGCAGAGCAGGAAGTACCAGGAATCTGTCTGCTCACCTGGATAACAGTTGCACTGGCAGAATCTATCTGATATAATTATTTTAGAATTCTGGAGTCTAGTGAAGGCTTGCAACTTCCAGAGGAAGACTTGGATGGTAAATTGTGGTTAATCTCAGCCCTTAGCAGTAGCTACCCATCTTCCACCAAAGGCACCCGGCAGGGCTGTGCACACATTCCTGGGGCAGTTTACAGGAGCCAGGGTGCGCAAGAAGGACCCTGTCCTCCAAA
>NW_028020011.1:0-685 GCF_054177405.1 Leptonychotes weddellii
ACATTCTCAACTTTTCCATCTACTTCTGTTGATTACAACTGTTCCTAAAGATTTCTGGGCATTGCAAGGAGACAATAATGAGATGCTCCTAAAATATTTTTTAGGAGAAAGGAAGTATAACTTCTCAGAGGGAATCTATAAAACCAACCCAAGATGCATCGCAGTAGTGATACACAATTACCTTAAATGGAAAGAAAAATTCCCAGACTAAATCAAGACTTGATGCTAATCAAACTATATATAAAATGTCACACATTTGAAAATAAATTCTTAGCCATGTTTTATAAATATGGATTCAAATTCTGATCAAAAGGAAGGGTTCTAAATTAATATCTTAGTTCTCAGGGACAGTATACCACAGAAAACAATTATAACATTCAATTGTCCAGTCTTATAACTAATTTTTATTATGAATCTGTATTCATCAAGCTAGCTTCTGATTATTATTTTCCAACAAGGTGACCATGTCTTATTTATCCAAAAGATTAATCAACTTCATTTTGGTATACATTCATTAGTTATTTATAACTAATGTGAGCTTATTCAGCATGAATGAGTCTGTGAAACAACCCAACTCAGCTGTACTGATAAGTTCAAGTTTCTGGATGTGCAAAGCTGAGGAACCTTGGTGTATTATTGCATTACCCAGGGTTCCAGCGAAACAGAACCAATAGAATATAGAGAC
>NW_028020012.1:0-685 GCF_054177405.1 Leptonychotes weddellii
TGGGGGGTGCAGTTCCTAGCAAGAATAGAAGCAGGAAGGAGCAAAAAGATTTTTATGGAGTTCTTCAGTTTCCCTCTCTCTAGGCCACATGATTTAAAACTTATAACAGAGTCCCTCTTATCAACCATCTGGGGCAAAACCTTGGACTACTACTGGAACTTTAAGATTCAGTCACCCTAAATGGATTTTTTTTTTTTTTAGGCCACCCTTTCGTGCATAATATCAAAGTAGACTCGCATATTTTTTATTATAATGCCATTTCTTTTTTTTTACTTTACAATGGTTCTTCTTTTTTTTTTAAATTTAAATTCAATTAGCCAAAGTATGGTGCATCATTGGTTTTTGATATAATGTTCAATGATTCATCAGTTCAGTATAACACCCAATGCTCATCACATCATGTGCCCTCCTTAATGCCATTTCTAAAGGAAATACTTTTTCCCCTTTTTTGTTTGTTTTTTTCTTAAATTCCACATGAGTGAAATCATAAAGTGTTTGTCTTTCTCTGACTGACTTATATTGCTTAGCATAATACTCTCTGGCTTAAAGAAAATACTTTTTTTATATAAATAATATTTATATATAAAATACTTATTTTTTTTTTATTCTTATGTTAATCCCCATACATTACATCATTAGTTCTAGATGAAGTGTTCCATGATTCATTGTTTGTGCATAACACCCA
>NW_028020013.1:0-685 GCF_054177405.1 Leptonychotes weddellii
ATCTGTAAAATGGGCTGTAGCCCCCCAGAGGTCTGTTGTAAGGATTACATGGGTAATGCACACACAGGACCCAGAGCCCAAGAAACGCTCCATTGCTCTTGGGTGCTGGTGATGGTATTAGCAGTGCTAATACCAGGAGCTCCAGAAGGACCAGCAGTACACAAGATAACTGCGCACAGGTCAAAAAGCGGACGCAGACGACTTTCTGGCCGCTTGTGAAGCTGCTGCATATCAGTACAGAGGAGAAAGCTGCTCGGACCCCTTTAGGACTGAAGGGAAAAGAAGAAAGAGTACCCCAGCCCTTGCACACATGGTCATAAAGCTGGGCCGAGAGGGCCCTCAGTCTGAGGCAGCTCACATCGTTGCCAGCCCACACAGATGGTGAATGGCCCCATTCACCTTCCCACATCTCTAGGCTGGGCCCCACCTCACCCACCCAGGCACAGAGGCTTACTGTCCCCTCATCATTTTACACCCGGCAGGCCTCCACAATCACCTCTACACATGAGACGTTGCCCAGAACCTACTCACCAGGAAGTCCTTAAAGGCTCTGTGCCCAGGGCTCTGGAAAACCCGGAACAGAGGAGGAGACCACAGGAGACCCCCCCGCACCCCCGCACACTTCTCCCAGTCCCTCTCACACCCGACCCGGTGAGAGGGCTCTGCTGTCAAGGGGCTTAAGTCA
>NW_028020014.1:0-685 GCF_054177405.1 Leptonychotes weddellii
TGCTCTTGGGAACTTTATAATTATCATCATATGAATGAACCTAAACTAATTTACTGGATATTGAATTACTTCCATCAACCCTACTAACAGATAGCCATCATCAGATGTACAGGTGATCCCAGCTGCATGAGTGAGCCCAGCCTCTGCCATGTGGACAAAAGACAAGTTATCTCATCTGAGCCCAGTACAAACTGCTGACCCACAGAACTGACAGCAAATAAGTGTTTTAAGTTGCTTAGCTTAAGATGACTTGCTATGGAGAAAAAACTAACCAATATACCCTCCAGTGCATGAAAGAGATGTCCCTAATTATAATTTTTAAAAAATGTTTAATAGGTGGGGTGCCTGGGTGGCTCAGTTGGTTGGACATCTGCCTTTGGTTCAGGTCATGATCCCAGGGTCCTGGGATCGAGCCCCACTTCGGGCTCCCTGCTCAGGGGGGAGCCTGCTTCTCCCTCTCCCTCTGCCCCTCCCCCTGCTTGTGCACTCTCTCTCTCTCTCTCTGGCAAATAAATAAATAAAATCTTTATAAAAAATGTTTAATAGATAATACATGATCACTAAAGAAAATTTGGATATATGAAAAGAAGAAAATTTTAAGAACACCTAAAATCCTACTACCCAGAAATAACAATGTTGATGTTTTAATTTGTCTGTCTGAATATGTGTGTTGTGGGGTTGGGCT
>NW_028020015.1:0-685 GCF_054177405.1 Leptonychotes weddellii
CCAGGCAATTAGAAAGTGCCCTGTTCTCTACAAATAAGTCACCCAGACAGAGTCTCCTGGCCTGACCTAGAGTCTTCCTGCTCTGCTCCCCACAACGAGACAGGGCATGAACCACGTTCGTGTGTCATGACCCAAGAGTCCTCGGGGAAGTACACCCCACTCCGCAGCCAGATGTGGCTCTCAACTGAGCCACATCCCCAGGCTCCGGCATGGCTCACACTTTAGTGAGCAGATCAGGAATCAGGCCTTGGCTCTCCCCCTCCTGTCTAATCCTCCAAATGGACAGTAGAGACCAAATAAATGTTGTATACCAGTTGTGAGCAAGTAAAGGTACCATTTACTCTCAACCAACAGACGGACTAGGGAATGGAAGCTCTACAGGAACGCCTCTAGGCATGTGTCAAGGGTGGGGCAGATTCCCCGAAGCAACTGCAATCAATCTTATCCACAAAGCAATTTCTGGAGAAATAAGACACTGGAGGGTAGGGGCGCCTGGGTGGCTCAGTTGGTTAAGCGACTGCCTTCGGCTCAGGTCATGATCCTGGAGTCCCTGGATCGAGTCCCGCATCGGGCTCCCTGCTCGGCAGGGAGTCTGCTTCTCCCTCTGACCCTCCTCCCTCTCGTGCTCTCTGTCTCTCATTCTCTCTGTCTCAAATAAATAAATAAATAAAATCTTTAAAAAAAA
>NW_028020016.1:0-685 GCF_054177405.1 Leptonychotes weddellii
CCTGATAATTTTAGGATTATTCATAATGAGCTTTGGCGAAAGATGCTTTTGGTGTATAATTTGAAATTGTTCCCTGAATTTGTGCAGGAGAGCTTAGGCCCTTTGGGCCAACACCACACACTGAGGTGGGAGCCAGCCAGGTCTTCTTCACACTACAGACTGAAAATAAGGGAGCTGTGAAAAGTGTTCAGGAGAAAGTCAATGACTGAGAACTAAAGAACAGTCCACATGAAATGGCATTCCAAAAGGAACAGGGTTTAGTGCTCAAGGGCAGAAACCAGAGGTTGAGCAAGTGGCTTTGGGTGCTGACAGGTGATGGGACGCCATGAGAAAGACATTTTATAAGGGGAGTTTTTTAGTCTTGCCCAGGGTTCATGATGGTGTAGTGAGAAATCTGGACAAAAACTGTTTTTTAAAGTGAAATTTTCAGTATTACATGGCACATGCATTCTAGGGGGGAAAAATAAAAGTTGAAAAGGACTCTATCTAGAAGCCATTTTTCTTATTCAAATCCTAACTCATATTAATTGTGTGAGCTTGGAAAAATCACTTAACTTCTATAAGCCTCATCTCAAATTTATGAAAAAAAGAGATTGGTTTCTGCCTTGTAGATCTTCTTATAGGCATTAGCTGAATTAACATATTTGTCAAGAATTTGTCAACTAAGCATATGAAGCAAAAATCG
>NW_028020017.1:0-11094 GCF_054177405.1 Leptonychotes weddellii
TGGGTGGCTCAGTTGGTTTAGCGACTGCCTTCGGCTCAGGTCATGATCCTGGAGTCCCGGGATCGAGTCCCGCATCGGGCTCCCTGCTCGGCAGGGAGTCTGCTTCTCCCTCTGACCCTCCCCCCTCTCATGTACTCGCTCTCTCTCATTCTCTCTCTCTCAAATAAATAAATAAAATCTTTAAAAAAAAAAAGAAGTACTCTGCAGTGGGGCGCCTGGGTGGCTCAGTCGTTAAGTGTCTGCCTTCGGCTCAGGTCATGATCCCAGGGTCCTGGGATCAAGCCCCGCGTCAGGCTCCCTGCTTCGCAGGAAGCCTGCTTCTCCCTCTGCTACTCCCCTTGCTTGTGTTCCTGCTCTTGCTATCTCTCTCTGTGTCAAATAAATAAAATCTTAAAAAAAAAAAAAAAAAAAGAAGTACTCTGTAGCTACAGTAACCAAGACAATGTGATGTTAGAAGAGGGACAGACACAGAGCAGAGCAAAGAACCCAAAACAGCCCCACATGAGAATGGCCAACTGATGACAAATGTGCAAAAGCAAAAAGGTGGTATGTGTAGATCTAATTCTTTACAACTGATGTATATTTTTGTAGCCCTGGGGCTGTTTTATGATTTTGAACTATTCCTCCACATCTTTTCAATGTATTTCCCACACTATAACCAGAGGGGTCCTGACAAAAATCTATGAGATCTTGTCCCTCATTTGCCCAAGAACTCTGGCCCTTCATACAGGCCCAGAGACTTCACATGTCCTCCCCCAATTCTGGTACTCCCCTGCACACTGGTCACCCCCAAATCCCTCAAGCTGGCTGCTGCCTCAGGGCATTCTCACGTTGCCCCCCGATGCCTTTCCTGACTGTCCTATTAAAAATCACCACCCAGTTCCCAGAACAATGTCTACCATTCTGACCTTTAGAGTTGCCTTTTGGAACACAGGACTGTGCTATTCTGAAGACTGGTTTGTTGTGGATATGCACTATGCTCTGCCAAAAGGTGGTTAATTTTTTCCTTCTCCAAAGCCCAAACTGCAAACTATGTGTGAAAATTCATCTTGTGAAGAGCAGTCTGTTCTCAGTCTCACTCTGTGTAAGTCCAGAGTACGTCTGCTCACATTTTGATCTTGCACCCACTCTGCTCCCTTGGGATCTACCCTGGAGAGGCTGCAGGGGAGGTCCTTGACAGGTACTCACCCATGGCCTGAGCACTGGGTTGAGAGTCAGGAGCAGCTAGAATGATGTATGGGCCAGAGCAGCTTATGGAACAGAGAGAACAGACAGACCCAGGAGTAGAGCCACAAGGCACTGGAAAGGGGGAAGTGTCCCCTTCCCTGACCTTATGAGTAAAGACAAGCGGTGTGGGCAGGGAACACAGAGAAGCACTGGGTGGAGCTTCTGTGCTGGGACAGCCTGACTGCTCCTGACTGAATATTCCACAAAATAGTTGTAGACATCATGTCTTGCCAGCTGGAACTCTGGACTTCTGGTTTTTTTAATGAGATATATGCCTTCTATCCCTTAGCACATACTTCTTCAGACTATCTGGACTGAATTCATGACTGTTGTATTTAGCATTGAATTTTCTCATGCATTTTGTGATTTTTGTCTGTGTCCCTCTCTAGTGGTGACAAGATGTCTGCTGCCCTTAGCTTCACAGTTGTTCACATTATGGTTCCAGGCACAGAGCTCGTTGGTTTTCCTGAGCCAGAAGCCCCACCAGGCAGCTGCAGCATAGGGAGAACTCACCCTGAGTCCCAGGCTCCCCAGACCAGGTGCTTGGTGCTGCCCCCTTCTCAAAGATACAGCACCTGGCAGGCTCTGAACTTCAGGCTTTTCAGTTTCTGTTCTATCTCTTTTCCAAGGACATGGCAATCTTGGGCAATGGAGTCTGGATTTTATTCTTTTTATGTTTTTCTTTTTTCATTTTAAGTTCTGTGATTAAGGTGAATGGAGTGAGCATCTTGACTAGGTTTGCCTGTCTCACTTTCTAGCTTTGTTGTGTTTCAGGTTTTTTTCTTCCTTTCTTATTTTCTATATTTGCCTGATCTTCCCTGATGTCAGGCCCAGAAATCTCCTCACAATTTATTCCTATTACCGAACACTCATTGAGCAGTAATATCAAGACAGTAAAAAGTCAAAGCTATACTTCTGAATTATTTTTGTTCTCTTCTGTTTAATGACCGTGATGAGTTCATATTAAATGTATACAGCACATAAAAAGAAAAAAGGGAAAAGTGATACTATCGAGTAAGAAAGTACACTAACCTACTTCCTGTTCTGACCATAGTAATTCTAGAAAAAAGCACTGTCCTTTTCTGTCATGAAAGAGCACTTGAATCTCTCCTGTTCTCTTCTTTTCTACCAGCATGGCAAGCTGCCAAAAGTCCACTCAGGGGAGTTCTGAGTCTGGCCAATTGCTGGATATAAAAGTGATCTCAGCAAAGATAACCACATACCAAAACTGCTTGTGGCGGGGGCGCCTGGGTGGCTCAGTCGTTAAGTGTCTGCCTTCGGCTCAGGTCATGATCCCAGGGTCCTGGGATCGAGCCCCGCATTGGGCTCCCTGTTCCGCGGGAAGCCTGCTTCTCCCTCTCCCACTCCCCCTGCTTGTGTTCCCTCTCTCGCTGTGTCTCTCTCTGTCAAATAAATAAATAAAATCTTTAACAAAAATTTAAAAAGTTAAAAAAATAAAACTGCTTGTGAATTTCTTGTTTTAAGGCTATTGCCCTGCAGTTACATAAGAATCAAAAGCCTTTTTTTCCCCTGAATATATTTAGAATCTGTTTTTCTACTTTATTAGTTTAAAAACAAACAAATAACCTTTCCTTTGCAGCAGAGTTTTCAACTGACTGGCACTGTTAACTTATTATAATCTTTCTTTAAAAGAAATCACTTTCAGTTATGTTCTCATTCTATTTCCTTCAAGAATGAATGAATGAGGGGCACCTGGGTGACTCAGATGTTTGGGCATCTGCCTTCAGCTTGGGTAATGATCTCCAGGTCCTGGCATCAAGCCCCAAGTCGGGCTCCCAGCTCAGCAGGGAGTCTGCTTCTCCCTCTCCTTCTGCCCCCTCTCCACACCCCCTTGTGCGCTCTCTCTCTCAAATCAACAAAATCTTTTTTTTTTTAAGATTTTATTTATTTGACAGAGAGACACAGTGAGAGAGGGAACACAAGCAGGGGGAGTGGGAGAGAGACAAGCAGGCTTCCCGTCGAGCAGGGAGCCCGATGCGGGGCTTGATCCCAGGACTCTGGGATCATGACCTGAGCTGAAGGCAGACGCTTAACGACTGAGCCACCCAGGTGCCCCAACAAAATCTTTTTTTATTTTATTTTATTTATTTGACAGAGAGAAAGAGATAGTGAGAGAGCGAGCACAAGCAGGGGGAGTGGGAGAAGCAGGCTCCCCGCCGAGCAATAAGCCTGATGTGGGGCTCAATCCCAGGACCCTGGGATCATGACCTGAGCCAAAGGCAGCCACTTAACCGACTGAGCCACCCAGGTGCCCCTCAAATAAACAAAATCTTAAAAAAAAAACCCCACACATACAAACACACACACACAAACAAAAACAAAAAACAAACAAAAGAAGAAAAAGAACAAATTAAGCCCAAAGTTAGCAGAATGGAGGAAATAAAGAGTAGAGCAGAAACAAAGAACAGAAAAATAGAAAAGATTAACCAAACTAAGACTTGGTTCCTTGAAAAGATAAAACTGACAAACCCTTAGCTACACTAGCCACAGAATACAGAGAGTACCCAAGTCAACAAAATTAAAAATGGAAAAGAAAACATTACAACTGATACCATAGAAATACAAAGGATCGAAAGAGGCTACTATGAACTATATGCCAACAAACTGAACCATCAAACAGAAACAGAAAAATTCTCAGAAAAATACAACCTACCAAGAATGAATCAGAAAAAATATTGAAAATGTGAACTAATAAGGAGACTGAACTGGTAATCAAAAGTCTCCCAATGAAGAAAAGCCCAGAACCAGATGGCTTCCCTCATAAATTTTACCAAACATGTACAGAATTAACACCACTCCTCCTCAAAGTTTTCCAAAAAATCAAATAGGAGAAAGTACTCCCAAACTCCATTTTCCTGAACAAAGACACATAAGGACACTACTGGAAAACTGCAGGCCAATATGCCAGATAAATGCAAAAATTCCCAACAATATACTAGCAAAGTAAATTCAACAGCCCATTAAAAGGATAATTCAGGGGTGCCCGGGTGGCTCAGTCGGTTAGGTGTCTGCCTTCGGCTCAGGTCACGATCTCAGGGTCCTGGGATCGAGCCCCAGAGCCCCAAGTCGTCGGGCTCCCTGCTCAGTGGGGAGTCTGCTTCTCCCTCTACTTCTGCCCCTCCTCCCACCTGTGTTATCTCTCTCTCTCGAGCACGCACATGCTCTCTCTCTCTCTAATAAATAAAATCTTTAAAAAATAATAAAAGGAAAATTCACCGTGATCAAGTGAGATTTATCACTGGGATACAAGGAAGGTTCAACATATGCAAATCAACCAATATGACACACACTGCATTAATAGAACAAAATCTAAAAAATCCCATCATTTCAATAGATGCAGAAAGAACACTGGACAAAATTCAACATCCTTTCATGATTAAAAAAAACTCTCAATAGGACACAGGCAGAACATACTTCGAATTACAAAGGCCATGTATGACAAGTCCACAAAACAAACATACTCTAAGGTGAAAGGCTGAAAGCTTTTTTTCACTGAAGATCAGGACAAGAGTGCTCACTCTTGCCACTCCTTGGAACATAATACTGGAAGTCTAAGCCAAAGAAATCAGGGAAGAAAAAGAAATAAAAGGCATCCAAATTAGAAAACAAGAAGTAAAACTGTTTCTATATATAGGTGACATGACCTTAATACAGAAAATCCTAAAGACTCTGCTGAAAACGCTGTTAAAACCAATAAACGAACTTAAAAAATCAGTTCCATTTCAGGACTTCTGGGAAAATGGCGGAATAGGAGGATCCTGTGTTCACCTCACCCCATGCATACAACTAGGTAACACCCGCGCTGGTGTAAATAATCCAGAAAATGACCTGAAGACTGGCAGAACAGACTCTCCACAGCTAAATGTAGAGAAGAGGCCACACTGAGGAGGGCAGGAAGTGTGGAGATGTGGTCTAGAGCCAAAAAGACCCACAGGACTATCCACAGAAGGATGCCAAGGGTGTGGAGAGAGGAGAGGAGATGCCCCTCCAGGCACCTCAGACATGGGGACCTGCCCAAAGACAAATTCCCGTACCATTTGACTCTGAAAACCAGATGGGACTGGTTTGGCAAGTTCTTACAATCAGTGGGGTTTAGCACCTGGAACTTTAAGGATCAGTGGGATAGGCTCTGGGAGAGCTGGAGGGTGAAAGTAAACTGAGTCTCCGCCCTTAAAGAGACAGCACAACAAACAGCCCCAGTGAGATACAGCACAGAATCAGCAGTTCCAAAAACACTTGAGGAATACAAGAAAAAGATTTATTTACTAATCTCAGAGCAGGTGCCGGAGGAGCAGGAATCTTTGGAAGATGTCTCCAAGAGCAAAGGAGCTGGTGAGTGCCGCATCGGGCTCCCTGCTTCGCGGGAAGTCTGCTTCTCCCTCTCCCACTCCCCTTGCTTGTGTTCCCTCTCTTGTTGTGTCTCTCTCTGTCAAATAAATAAAATCTTTAAAAAAAAAAAATCAGTCAAGGGATTCACAAAATAAAAGAATGTAAGGTATGACACAATATACCTGAAAAATGGGAGAAAGAGAAGTAAAAATTTAGTGCTTTTAGAATTAGTTTAAACTTAGGCAACCATCATCTTAATATAGACTGCTATATGCATAAGATATCATGTATACACCTGATAGTAACCACAAATCAAAAACTTGTAATTGATATGCAAAAAATAAAGAAAAAGGAATCCAAAGTATATCACTAAAGAAAGCCAGCCCTGACCAGCCTTTGTCTCAGGTCATGATCCCAGGGTCCTGGGATCCCGTCCAGCACTGGGCTCCCTGCTCAGCGGGGAGCCTGCTTCTCCCTCTGCCCCTCCCCCATCCTGATGCGCGCACGCACGCGCGCGCTCTCTCTCTCAAATACATAAAATCTTTTTTAAAAAATTAAAATAAAGCCAGCAAACCATGAGAAAAGAGCAACTGAAGAAAGGAACACAGAGGAACTACTAAAACAACCATACAGCAAGTAACAAAATGGCAATAAATACAAACCAATCAACAATTACATCGAATGTAAATGAACTAAACACTCCATTCAAAAGACATGGGTTACAGAATGGATAAAAAAGCAAGACAAACCTGTATGTTGCCTACAAGAGACTCATTTCAGACCTGAAGACACACACCGAAAGTGAAGGGATGGAAAAGCAATAATTATGTAAATGGAAGCTAATAGAAAGCTGGGATAGCAATACTTACATTGGACAAAATATACTTTAAAATAAAGACTAAAAAGAAACAAAGAGGAGCACCTAGGTGGCTCAGTCAGTTGAGTGGTGGACTCTTGATTTCAGCTCAGGTCATGATCTCGGGGTCCTGGGATCAAGTCCTGCTTCAGGCTCCACACACAGCAGGGAGTCTGCTTGAGGATTTTCTCTCTCTCTCTCTGTCTCTCCCCTTCTCTCTCTGCCCTCCCCCCACTTGCTCGCGCACATGCGCGCTCTTTCCCCCTACAATAAATAAATAAATCTTTAAAAAAAAAAAAAAAAGGATGCTTCACAATCATAAAGGGAACAATCCAAAAGGAGGCTATATATAGCAATTGTAAATATTTATGTACCCAACATGGGAGCACCCAAATACATAAAGCAACTATTAACAAACATAAAGCAAAAAATTGACAGTAATACAATAATAGTAGGGAACTATAACACCCACTTACATTAATGGATAGATCACGGAAACAGAAAATCAACAAGGAAACAATAGCTTTGAATGACACATTGGACTAGATGGATCTAACAGATATACACAGAACATTCCATACTAAGACAAAATACACATTCTTTTCAAGTGCATAGAGAACATACCCTAGATCATGTCAGGCCACAAAACATGTCTCAACAAACTAAAAAATACTGAAATTGTATCATGCATCTTTTCCAACCACAATGCTATGAAACTACAAATCAACCACAAGAAGAATTCTGGAAAGAACAACTGTACATGGAGGTTAAATAACAAGCTACTAAACAATGGGTCAACAAAGATTATCAAAAAGGAAGTCAAAAAATACATGGAGACAAATGAAAATAAAAACACAACCAGTCTAACATCTTTGGGATGCAGCAAAAGTTCTTCTAAGAGATTATAGCAATACAGGCCTTCCTCAAAAGCAAAACAAAAAGAGCAAAAACAAAACAAAATAAACAACATAACCTTACACCTGAAAGAACTAGAAAAAGAAGTCCAAAGCCTAAACCCAGTAGTAGGAAGGAAATAATAAAGGTAAGAGCAGAAATAAACAAAATAGAGAAACACCACCACCACAAAAATAGACCAATGAAACCAGAACCTGGTTCTTTGAAAACACCAATAAAATTGATAAACCTTTAGCCAGATTCAACAGAGAAAAAAAAAAGGGACTTAAAATCAAAAATGAAAGAGGGGAAATAACAACCGACACCACAGAAATACAAAGGATTCTGGGGTGCCTGGGTGGCTTAGTCGTTAAGCATCTGCCTTCGGCTCAGGTCATGATCCCAGGGTCCTGGGATCGAGCCCTGCGTCAGGCTCCCTGCTCCGTGGGAAGCCTGTTTCTCCCTCTCCCTCTCCCCCTGCTTGTGATCCTGCTCTCACTGTGTCTCTCTCTGTCAAATAAATAAAATCTTTAAAACAACAACAACAAAAAGAAATACAAAGGATTCTAAGAGACCACTACAAAAAATTATATATACACATATATATGTGCATACCAACAAATTGAACAACCCAGAAGAAATGGTAAATTCCTAGAAACATATAACCTCCCAAAACTGAATCAGGAAGAAATAGAAAATTTGAACAGATTACTAGCAATGAAATTGAATAGGTAATCAAATAATTCCCAACAAACAAAAGTCCAGAAACAAATGGCTTCGTGGGGAAATTCTACCATTTTTTTTTAAAGATTTTTATTTATTTATTGAGAGAGAGAGAATGAGAGAGAGAGAGAATGAGAGGGTGGAGGGTCAGAGGGAGAAGCAGACTCCCTGCTGAGCAGGGAGCCCGATGCGGGACTCGATCCTGGGACTCCAGGATCATGACCTGAGCCGAAGGCAGTTGCTTAACCAACTGAGCCACCCAGGCGCCCGAAATTCTACCATTTAAAGAATACCTATTCTTCTCGAACTATTCCAAAAAACAGAAAAGATAAGCTACCAAATGCATTCTATGAGGCCAACAGTACCCTCATACCAAAACTAGAAGATACACTACAAAAAGAAAAAAGAGAGAGAGAACTACAGGCCAGTATCTCTGACTACAGATGCAAAAATCCTCAGTAACATAATAGCAAACTGAACCAACAATACATCCAAAAAATCATTCACCACGATCAAATGCGCCTTACTCCTGGGATGCAACGATGGTTTAATATTTGCAAATCAATGTGATACATCACATCAACAAGACGAAGAATAAAAATCATGATCATAAAAAAATAATCATGTCCATTACAGTAAACGCAAAAAAAGCATTTGACAAAGTAAAAATCCATTCAAGATAAAAACGCTTAGAGGAAACATACCTCAATGATAGACACATATTTGAAAAACAGCTAACATACGCAATGGTGAAAAACTGAGAGCACTTCCCCTAAGGTAAGGAACAAGACAAGGATGTCCGTCCACTCTCACCACTCTTATTCAACATAGTACTGAAGTCCTAGCTACAGCAATCAGACAATAAAAGGCATCCAAATTGGTAAGGAAGAAGTAAAACTGTCAGATGACATACTATATACAGAAAATCCGAATGACTCCACCAAAAAACTACTAGAATTGATAAACGAATTGAGTAAAATCATAGGATACAAAATCAATATACAGAAATACTGCATTTTTATACCTTTAATAATGAAGTAGCAGAAAACCATCAACAAAACTAAAAGACAACCCACTGAATGGGAGAAAATATTTGCAAAGAATATACCTGATAAGGGCTTAATATCCAAAATAGATAAAGAATATATATAACTCAACACCAAAAAAGACAACAAAAAATCCAATTTAAAAGGGCAGAAGACATAAATAGACATTTATCCAAAGAAGACATACAGATGGCCAACAGAACATGAAAGATGCTCATCATTCATCATGAGAGAAATGGAAATCAAAACTACAGTACTACCTCGTACCTTTCCAAATGGCTCAAATCACACAGAAACAAGCGCTGGCAAGGTGCGGAGAAGAGGGAACCCTCCGACACTGTTGGTAGGAATGCAGATTGGTGCAGCCACTATGGAAAAGAGTACGGAGGTTCCTCAAAAAATTAAAAATAGAACTACCATATGATCCAGTAATTCCACTGCTGGCTATTTACCCAAAGAAAACAAAACACTAATCCAAAAAGATATACACACCCCTATGTTTACTGCAGCATTATTTACAATAGCCAAAATATGAAAGCAACCCAACTGTCCATCCATAGGTGGATGGATAAAGAAGATGTGGCATACATACACACACACACACACAGAGCAATATTACTCAGCCATAAAAAAGAATATAATCTTGCCATCTGCAACATAAATGAATCCAGAGAATATAAAGCTAAGTGAAATATAGTCAGAGAAACACATAAACCGTATGACTTTGCTATGTGAATTTAAGAAATAAAGAAAAAAAGAGATAAAAAGACTCAAATATAGAGAACTGGTGGTTGCCAGAGGGGAGGTCAGTGGGCGGATGGGTGAAATAGGTGAAGGGGATTAAGAGTACACTTATAGGGCGCCTGGGTGGCTCAGTTGGTTAAGCAACTGCCTTCGGCTCAGGTCATGATTCTGGAGTCCCGGGATCGAGTCCCACATCGGGCTCCCTGCTCAGCAGGGGGTCTGCTTCTCCCTCTCCCGCTCCCCTTGCTTGTGTTCCTCCCCTTGCTGTGTCTCTCTGTCAAATAAATAAAATTAAAAAAAAATAATAATAATAATAATAAAGAGTACACTTATAATGAGCACTGAATAATGTACAGAATTGCTGAATCACTGTATTGTACACCGGAAACTACTGTAACACAGTGTGTTAATTTTACCTGAACTAAAAAATAAGAATTTTAAGAAGCTTTTTATATATTAGTAAGTTAGCCCTTATCTATGAGGTAAATTGCAAATATTATTCCAAATGCATTATCTGTCTTGTTGTGCTTATATTTTTTGCCATACCATTATTTTTAAATCATTTGCATTTCTTTTTTTTTTTTTTAAAGATTTTTTTTTATTTGAGAGAGAGAGAGAGAGAGAAAGTACCCGGGGTGGGGGGAAGGGTGGAGAAGAGTAAGCAGCAGGGTCCCCGCTAAGTGGAGAGCTGGATGTTGGGCTCAATCCCAGGACCCCAGGATCATGACCCAAGCCGAAGGCAGACACTTACTTGACTGAGCCACCCAGGTGCCCCTGCCCTACAGTTTTTAATGCAAATTTCTTAATCACTTCTCTTACTGCTTTTGGTTTGAGTAGTAACTGGAAAGTCCTTACCCATACCCAAATTATGAAAGAATGCTCTTTTTATTGTAGTAATTGTGTGGTTTGGTTTCTTCTATTTAGATTTCTAACATATTTGGAATTTCTTTTGGTTTATGTTGTCAAGTATGGACTCAATTTTATCTTTTATCCAAATGGTTATCACTGTCACAATGACATTTATTAAAGAATTAATCTTTTCCCCAGTGATTTCTTATGCCATATTAGGTATACACTATCCAAATATACTTCAGTTCATTTCTGGATCTTATACTTTATTCCCTTTGTCTATTCATGCTCTAACTCTACAATGTTACAATCACCTAGGATCTAGAATATGTTAGCAAAACCTCCTTCACTGCCAGTCCTTTCCAAGATTCCCAGCTTTTTAATTGTTAAATTTTTTGCAAATTC
>NW_028020018.1:0-685 GCF_054177405.1 Leptonychotes weddellii
AAACCTGCTTCTCCCTCTCCCGCTCCCCCTGCTTGTGCTCCCTCTCTCGCTATCTCTCTTTCTGTCAAATAAATAAATAAAATCTTAAAAAGAAAAAAAGATTGTCTATTCAGTGGCTTTTGCATTTCATATGAATTTTAGAATCATATTATCAATTTCTGAAAAAAAAACAGCTTGGATATTGGTAGAGATTGCATTAAATCTATAAATTTATTTGATTAGTGGGTGTTCTACACAACTAAAACATCATTGAGCATTACATCAAGAACTAATGATGTACTATATGTCGGCTAAATGAATTTAAATAAAAAAAGACACAATTATAGAAAAAATAAAAATAATGAATATGTGTCTGAACAAATGTATAATCTCCTTTGTCATCAAAGAAATATAAAATATAAAATACCAAACTAGCAGAGATTTCCTTAAAATGGTAACACTTGGAATTGTCATAGGTGAGGATATGTTGACCTTCCTATATACTGGTGATAACACTATAAATAAAAACACTCTGATATGTTAACTAAATTGAATTTAAATTAAAAAAAACATTCTGGAGGATAATTTGACAATACATATCAAAAGTCTTAAAAAAAATTGAGTACTGTCATGTAACAATAAACATGGGATGTTCATGAATATGGAATTTTTTAAAATTTGTTTAAATCTTTAAAAATTTATTTCA
>NW_028020019.1:0-685 GCF_054177405.1 Leptonychotes weddellii
CTTCTCTATTTACTAGTTTATAAGAAATACCAATATCATGGTGATGCTTTCAGCAAATTCCAGACTGTGGATATATCTGCAGGATAAATAACCTGGTTTGTTTTATAAGAAGATAAAAAAGAGATGGAAAGGCAACCTGTAGATTCAAAGAGATTTAGAAATCCATTTCATGGTATGACTTTATTTGATCCTGATACAAATAAATTTATTTTAAGAAACTGCAAAACAATCAGGAACAATGTAAATATTCATTGGATCTTTAAAGATATTAAAGAATGATTGTTGAGTTTAAGTGTGATAATGCTACATGCTTAAATAATTATAGGCAAAATGTCTGATATTTGCTTCAAAATAGTCTAGGGAAGGGTCACAAGTAATATAGATGGATAACACACGATTGGTCGTGAACTTATAATTTTTGATGGTTTTGTGATCATAATTCTACTCCTTGTTTTGATGTATTTAAAAAAATTTCCTCTAATTGGAATCTAACTGAGATTGGGACCATGGAGATACAATGATTTGGAGAAGGATGGTGGGAAACCAGGACTCTGACACAGAAGACTAGTGGCTGGACAAGAAGGGATAGGATAGGGTAGAGAGGAAGAGACATGTCTCTTGGAAAGAACTGGAAGAAAAGCAGTGTTCAGAGGAAAGCCAAGAATGAAGGGCTCAGGATTCAGTG
>NW_028020020.1:0-685 GCF_054177405.1 Leptonychotes weddellii
AAAAAAAAGAGGACTGGGGCACCTGGGTGGCTCAGTCGGTTGAGCGTCTACCTTCGGCTCAGGACATGATCCCGGGGTCCTGGGATCGAGTCCCACATCGGGTTCCCTGCTCAGCAGGGAGTCTGCTTCTCCCCCTCCCTCTGCTGCTCCCCCACCCACTTGTGTTCGTGCGCGCTCGCTCTCTCAAATAAATAAAAAATTTTAAGAACAAGAGTACTAACGAAAGGTACAATCAGTTATTTCTTTCAGCCTCACAGTCACTGATTTTGGCTGAAGTCATGTGCTTACTTTTCATTTTTTGTTCCAGAAACGGTTACCAGCCATTGCCAGACACTGTTGTAGGCCCAGCAAATCTACAGGGGCTCCCTTGCGGTGGGGGCTGATGAGTGCTGTGAAGGACAGTAAGGAGGCAGGCAGATACACGTGCACATAGGACTGTTGATGGGCTGGTGAGAGAAGACCTCTGTGAGGGCAGGACATTTGAGCAGAGGCCTGAACAAAGTGAGGAAACCCATCATGTAAACATCTGGGGAAGAACATTCCAGAGAAAGCGAGAGGTACAAGGGCCCTGAGGCAGGCGTACACTTGGCGTATTCAGGAGCAGCAAGGCCAGTGTTGCTGGAGCAGAGTGAGGCAAGGGGAAAGGGGTAGGAATGGGGTCAGTGAGCAGGGGACATGTAAGCAG
>NW_028020021.1:0-685 GCF_054177405.1 Leptonychotes weddellii
GTGCAGCGGGAGAGGGAGAAGCAGGCTCCCTGTTGAGCAGGGAGCCCGGCATGGGACTCGATCCCAGCACCCCAGGATCCTGACCAGAGCCAAAGGCAGACGCTTAACCGACTAAGGCACCCAGGTGCCCCCTCACAGCACTCTTTAAACTAAACAGGAAGTAGCATAAGAAAATTTAGGCTTCTTCTTCATATTGCAAATATTTATATTCTACTTGATTTGAGGCAGCTCACATGAGAGGATAAAGGCAGGTTTTAGTGTTAGGTAAACTTGAACTCATTTTGGCTCTGACACAAAAAATTATCTGGGTATCCTTGGAGAAGTTTTATAGGCTTTTAAAGCATGTTTTTCATTTTTAAATTAGATAATAATCTCTACTTTACTTAGTGTGGGAATTCCCAACAAACATTGGGCCCACTGCCTTGTACCCAACAGGCCCTTGGTTGGTTCACTATCCTGAGACATGAGCATGCTACAGCCTCTTTTTTTTTTTTTTTTATTCTTATGTTAATCCCCATATATTACATCATTAGTTTTAGATGAAGTGTTCCATGATTCATTGTTTGTGCATAACACCCAGTGCTCCATGCAGAACGTGCCCTCCTCAATACCCACCACCAGGCTAACCCATCCTCCCACCCCCTCCCCTCTAGAACCCTCAGTTTGTTTTTCAGAGTCCATCGTC
>NW_028020022.1:0-684 GCF_054177405.1 Leptonychotes weddellii
AGAGAATGGTCAAGTTTCATTCTTCTGCATGTGGCTGTCCAATTTTCCCAGCACCATTTATTGAAGAGACTGTCTTTTTTCCATTGCATGTTTTTTCCTGCTTTGTCAAAGATTATTTGACCATAGAGTTGAGGGTCCATATCTGGGTTCTCTATTCTGTTCCATTGGTCTATATGTCTGTTTTTGTGCCAGTACCATGTTGTCTTGGCGATCACAGCTTTGTAATATAGCTTGAAATCGGGCAACGTGATGCCCCCATATTTTCTTTTTCAACATTTCCTTGGCGATTCGGGGTCTTTTCTGATTCCATACAAATTTTAGGATTGTTTGTTCCAGCACTTTGAAAAATGTCATTGGAATTTTGATCAGGATGGCACTGAAGGTATAGATTGCTCTGGGTAGCATAGACATTTTAACAATGTTTATTCTTCCGATCCATGAGCATGGAATATTTTTCCATCTTTTTGTGTCTTCAATTTCTTTCATGAGTGTTTTGTAGTTCCTAGAGTAAAGATCCTTTACCTCTTTGGTTAGGTTTATTCTGAGGTATCTTATGGGTTTTGGTGCTATTGTAAATGGAATTGTTTCTCTAATTTCTCTTTCTACAGTTGCATTGTTAGTGTATAAGAAAGCAACTGATTTCTGGGCATTGATTTTTGTATCCTGCCACATTACTGAATTGCT
>NW_028020023.1:0-684 GCF_054177405.1 Leptonychotes weddellii
TTATTTGTCAGAGAGAGAGGGAGAGAGCACACAAGCAGGGGGAGCAGCAGGCAGAGGGAGAAGCAGGCTCCCTGCTGAGCAAGGTGCCCAACGTGGGACTCGATCCAGGACTCTGGGATCATAACCTGAGCCGAAGGCAGACGCTTAACTGACTGAGCCATGCAGGCATCCCTGAACAAAATGATTCTTAAGGTTATTTTTAGTTCTGCATATGATTCTGTACCTAATTAACCACATGGCTACTGCATTATTACAGTAAAAATTTCTCTAGTTAAATCAATGGTATAAGTAACTTAAAAAATTAAGTGCTCTATCAGAGCTGCAAGTGATAAACTACATTTACATAATCAGATTTGGAATATAAAATAGAAGATAAAAGATTCATAAGACACAGAAATGAATCATTCCCCCTCCACAAAAAGTAAGTACATATCAGAAAAAGTAACTTAATTCAAAGGGACACCTGCACCCCAATGTTTATAGCAGCAATGTCCACAATAGCCAAACTATGGAAAGAGCCAAGATGTCCATCAACAGATGAATGAAGAAGATGTGGTATATATATATATATATGGAATATTATACAGCCATCAAAAAAACGAAATCTTGGCCCCTGGGTGGCTCAGTTGGTTAAGCGACTGCCTTTGGCTCAGGTCATGAACCCAGAGTCCTGGGATCGAGTCC
>NW_028020024.1:0-684 GCF_054177405.1 Leptonychotes weddellii
AAGATTTGTTTATTTATTTGAGAGAGAGTGGAAGGGAGGGGCAGAGAGAGAGGGAGAGAGAGAAAATCTCAAGCAGACTCCCTGCTGAGCGTGAAGCCCCACATGGGGCTCTGTCTTACAACACTGAGTTCATGATTTGAGCCAAAATCAAGATTAGATGCCTTTCAGGGAAATCCAAATCAAAACCTCAATGAGATACCACCTCACACCAGTCAGAATGGCTAAAATTAACAAGTCAGGAAACGACAGATGTTGGTGGGGATGTGGAGAAAGGGGAACCCTCCTACACTGTTGGTGGGAATGCAAGCTGGTGCAGCCACTCTGGAAAACTGTATGGAGGTTCCTCAAAAAGTTGAAAATAGAGCTACCCTATGATCCAGCAATTGCACTACTGGGTATTTACCCGAAAGATACAAAAGTAGGGATCCGAAGGGGTACGTGCACCCCGATGTTTATAGCCGCAATGTCCACAATAGCCAAACTGTGGAAAGAGCCAAGATGTCCATCGACAGATGAATGGATAAAGAAGAGGTGGTATATATATACAATGGAATATTATGCAGCCATCAAAAGGAATGAGATCTTGCCATTTGCAACGACGTGGATGGAACTGGAGGGTATTATGTTGAGTGAAATAAGTCAAACAGAGAAAGACGTGTATCATATGATCTCACTGATATGAGG
>NW_028020025.1:0-684 GCF_054177405.1 Leptonychotes weddellii
CCTCCCTCCCTCCCTCCTTCATTCCCTTCCTTAATTCCTTTCTTTCTTCTTGTTCACACAAAATGTAATTTTGGCTTAGGACATTTAGATTCTGAAAGGTACTACTGATTTAACAAAGAAACGATGACTGTGTTTTCTGACTCCAAAGGCTGATACTTTAGAGAAGGCATGGAATACATGCTCTGGGAGGATATAGAAAGGGAAGATAGAGCAACTGCTGCTACTCCCAGGACTAAGGGCAGTTGCTAGAATGAGAAACACAGAAGCAGAAAGCATAGAAAGCTGTAGGCACCTTCTCCAGTCGCCACATGTCAAGAGCTCTGGAGTATCCCCTGTTGGCAAGAAGCCACCTGACAAAGAAGACGTGCTATTTGCAAACTACTTATAAAGGCAACACAAAGAATGAAATAAAAGTGTAACTTTAGAACTTGAGGCAATAGTTCAATAACCATGTCATGGTTTTCTATCATTTCAACCCAATAAAATACATGAAAATGTGAAAGCCTCAGTACCCCTTTAAATATTTTTTACCCTTAACACTTTGGTATGCATTCAATTGGATGAGTAGAGAAAAAGCCTGTCATAAAGTCAAATGAAATATAACATCTCAGAGATTTTATTAGAAATCTAGCTAGACACAGGAAGATATGATGAGTTAGTTGATAAACTACTTTGAATGTCCTA
>NW_028020026.1:0-684 GCF_054177405.1 Leptonychotes weddellii
ATAAATTTGCTACTGTTTTTTTTTTTTTCTTGAGATGGGTATTAGATCATTGGTTCTTCAGTCTTTTTTTCTTTCTTATGAATGTATTTAAGTCTTATAAGTTTACTATTAAATAAACTTTAGCAGAATTTTTCAAATTTTGATAGTGTCTTCAATATCACAGTTTCAAAATATTTTAAAATTTTATTTCAATCTCTTTTTTGACACATGAATTATTCAGAAGTACTTAATTTCAAAATATTTAGCAATTTTCTGGTTAAGTGTTGTTGATTTTAGGTTAAATTTCTTTTGGTCAGAGAAAATATTTTATATGATTTCAAATTTCTAAGTTTTGTTGAGGTTACATTAAAAATAGAAGTTCTTTTTTTTTTATTTTTTTATTTTTATTCTTATGTTAATCCCCATACATTACATCATAGTTTTAGATGTAGTGTTCCATGATTCATTGTTTGTGCCTAACACCCAGTGCTCCATGCAGAATGTGCGCTCCTCAATACCATCACCAGGCTAACCAATCCTCCCACCCACCTCCCCTCTAGATTCCTCAGTTTGTTTTTCAGAGTCCATCGTCTCTCGTGGTTCGTCTAACCCTCCAATTTCCCCCGCTTCATTCTTCCCCTCCTGCTACCTTCTTCTTCTTTTTTTTTTCTTAACATATATTGCATTATTTGTTTCAGAGGTACA
>NW_028020027.1:0-684 GCF_054177405.1 Leptonychotes weddellii
GGGGGTGGAGAGGGGTATATGGAAGGAGTAGGGGAGGGGTATGGGAATGAGGGAAGGGTATTTGGAGGGAGAGGGGTTAATGGTGGGGGAGGGGTATTCAGGTGGGGGAGAAGTATGTAGGTGGGGGAGGGTATATAGAGGGGGAGGGGTATGTGGAGGGGGAGGGGTATGGGAGTGGGGATTGTGGAGGAGAGGTAGAGGGGTATGGGAATGAGGGAGGGGTACTGGAGGGGAGGGGCTAAGGGTCAGGTAGGGTTATGTGGAGAGGTATGGGGGAGGGGAAGGGTATGTGGAAGGGGCAAGGGGGTACATTTCCAAGCCATCACCCAAGATGTCTACTCAACCTCTGTCACCGCGCATGGGTGCAAAAGACTTTCTTGTGATGAGAACTTTGGGGACATGCAAAGATGCAGCAGAGTCCCATGAGCTGTGGTCACTGTGCTCTCTGTCTCGTTTTGTGACTCACTTACTCCAGACAGGGAAGTGTGCCCCGGTGTCACCTTCACTCACCTTGCCCCCCACCGCACCCCAGCTCCAGCAAGCACCGTCTGTCCTCCGTGTCCATGAGCTCAGGGGTTTCTTCATTCAGTTTTAACTGCAGTCTTGTAATAAAACGCCCGGTCCAACTCTGCTCTGTGGAGCCAGAGGCTTTCACTGTGGTCCATTACTTTATAAAATGTTGTA
>NW_028020028.1:0-11092 GCF_054177405.1 Leptonychotes weddellii
TGCAGAGAAAGGGGAACCCTCCTACACTGTTGGTGGTAGTGCAAGCTGGTGCAGCCACTCTGGAAAACAGTATGGAGGTTCTTCAAAAATTTGAAAATAGAGCTTCCATCGATCCAGCAATTGTACTACTGGGTATTTACTCCAAAGATACAAATGTAAGGATCAGAAGGGGTACGTGCGGGGCACCTGGGTGGCTCAGTCGTTAAGCGTCTGCCTTCAGCTCAGGTCATGGTCCCAGGGTCCTGGGATCCAGCCCCGCATCAGGCTCTCTGCTCCGCGGGAGGCCTGCTTCTCCCTCTCCCACTCCCCCCTGCTTGTGTTCCTTCTCTCGCTGTGTCTCTCTCTGTCAAATAAATAAAATCTTTAAAAAAAAAAAACCAGAAGGGGTACGTGCACCCCGATGTTTATAGCAGTAATGTACACAATAGCCAAACTGTAGAAAGAGCCAAGATGTCCATCGACAGATGAGTGGGTAAAGAAGAAGTGGTATATATATACAATGGAAAACTATGCAGCCATCAAAGAGAATGAAATCTTGCCATTTGTAGCAATGTGGATGGAACTGGAGGGTATTATGCTGAGCGAAATAAGTCAATCAGAGAAAGACATGTATCATATGACCTCACTGATATAAGGAATTCTTAATCTCAGGAAACAAACAGGGTTGCTTGAATGGTGGGGGGTGGGAGGGATGGGGTGGCTGGGTGAGAGACATTGTGAGTGTAAGTGCTATGGTGAGTGCTGTGAATTGTGCAAGACTGTTGAATCCCAGATCTGTACCTCTGAAACAATACAGTATATGTTTAAAAAAAAAGAAGATAGCAGGAGGGGAAGAATGAAGGGGGGAAATCGGAAGGGGAGATGAGCCATGAAAGACTATGGACTCTGAAAAACAAACTGAGGGTTCTAGAAGGGAGGGGTGTGGGAGGATGGGTTAGCCTGGTGATGGGTATTAAAGAGGGCATGTATTGAATGGAGCACTGGGTGTTACAGGTAAACAATGAATCATGGAACACTACATCAAAAACTAATGATGTAATGTATGGTGATTAACATAACATAACATAACATAAAAAAATAATGTACAGACTCAAAACAAATCATTTTAAATGATTTTTTAAACTTTTTGAAAAGATTTTATTTATTTATTTATTTATTTATTTATTTATTTATTTATTTTTATTTGAGAGAGAGGTAGAGAAACAGCATGAGAGGGGAGAGGGTCAGATTGAGAAGCAGGCTCCCCCTGAGCTGGGAGCCCAATGTGGGACTCAGATCCCAAGATTCCAGGATCATGACCTGAGCCACAGGCAGTTGCTTAACCAACTGAGCCACCCAGGCACCCTAAATGATCTTGTCAGAAGAAAAAGAGTGTAGAAGTATCTGACATTTATAAATATATATATATATATGTATAAAATCTCCATATGTGGATATCTATGTATATATTATGAAAGTCTCAGAAGGAGAAGAGAGACAGAGAGAAGCACAGAGAATATTTTAAAAAATAATTGCCAAATCTTCCCAAATCTTGAGAAGGATATGAATATCCAGGTTCATGAGGCTCTAAGGACCTTAAATAGGTTCAATCCAAAGAAGTTTATACCAAAACACATTATAATTAAATTATCAAATTCAAAGACAAAGATTTTGGAAGCAGCAAGAGAAAAGTGACTCATCGTATGCAAGGTAATCCCCATAAGGCTGTTAATGGATTTCTCAGCTGAAAGCTTGCATGCCAAGAGAGTGGGATGATATATTAAAAGTGTTGAAAATAAAACACTGCCAACAAAGTATACTTTACAAGATTGTCTTTGGGTATTAAGGAGAGCACGTGTTGGAATAAACACTGGGTGTTATATGCAACTAGTGAATCATTGAACTCTACAAAAATTTATGATGTACTGTATGTTGGCTAGCTGAACATAATTGAAAAATAAAATTGGAGGGAGAGATGAAACATGAGAGACTATGGACTCTGAAAAACAAACTGAGGGTTTTAGAGGGGAGGGGGTTGGGGGGATGGGTTATCCTGGTGATGGGTATTAAGGAGGGCATGTACTGCATGGAGCACTGGATGTTATATGAAAACAATGAATCATGGATCACTACATCAAAAACTAATGATGTATTTTATGGTGACTAACATAACATAATAAAATTAAATTACATTAAAAAAAAGAAAAAAAAAGAAAGAAAGAAAATCCAAGCTAGCTACTCCCTAGGACTCCCTAGGGCAAACTTGAACAAGTTAGTCAACCTTTCTGGGACTTGGTTTTGTTATTTGATGAGATTAATAGGATTGAATAGCATAAGCATATTCTCAATAAATATTTTGTGTTATTATAAAAAATAAAATTATATCAACACTATAAAAACAGGAAAAAAGAAAAAAAAAAGATTTTTCCAGAAAAACAAAAACTAAAAGAGTTCATCACCACTAGATCTGTCTTAGAAGACGTTTTAAAAAGAGTTCTTTAAGCTGAAATGAATGGTAATAACTAACATGAAAACATATAAAAGGATAAAACTCACTAACAAAGGTACATATAAACTCAAAATATGCTAATGCTGGAATGGCATTGCATAAATCAACTTTAACCTTAGTATAAAAGTTAAAATCAGAAATATTAAATAAAATAACTATAGCTACAATAATTTGGTAATCAATGCATAATATAAAATGACTTAAATTTTACCATCAATAGCATTACATGGGAGAGGGACTAAAAGTGTACTTTTTATATGTCATTGAAGTTACATTGTGAACAGTGTAAAATAAACTGTTATTACTATAAGATATTTTATGTAAGCTTCAGGGTAACCACAAAATAAAACCTTCTTTATTTTATTTTTTTTATTTTTTCTATTTTTATTGAGATATAACTGACATATAAAATTGTGTAAGTTTAAGATGTACAAAGTATTGATTTGATACACTTAAATGTTGCAAAATGATTACCAGCATAACATTGGCTAACCTCCCTAATGTCACATAATTACCGTTTTGTTTTTGTGGTGAGAACATTTAGGATCTATTCTCAACAAATTACAAGTCTATGATATAGTTCAGTTGACTCTTGAACAATGGGGGATTAGGGTGCTGGCCCCTTATGCAATAGAAAATCCACATACAACTTTTGGCTCCCCAAAATTTAACTACTAATAGCCTGTTGTTGAACAGAAGCCTTATTGATTACATAGTTGATTAACACATTTTTTATTATGTTATGCTAATCACCATACATTACATCATTAGTTTTTGATGTAGTGTTCCATGATTCATTGTTTGCATATAACACCCAGTGCTCCATTCAGTATGTGCCCTCTTTAATACCCATCATCAGGCTAACCCATCCCCCCACCCCCCTCCCTTCTAGAACCCTCAGTTTGTTTCTCAGAGTCCATAGTCTCTCATGGTTCATCTCCTCCTCCGATTTCCGCCCCCTTCATTTTCCCCTTCTTGCTATCTTCTTCTTCTTCTTCTTTTTTTTTTAACATATAATGTATTATTTGTTTCAGAGGTACAGGTCTGTGATTCAACAGTCTTACACAATTCACAGCACTCACCATAGCACATACCCTCCCTAATGTCTATCACCCAGCCACCCCATCCCTCCCACCCCTCACCACTCGAGCAACCCTCAGTTTGTTTCCTGAGATTAAGAATTCCTCATATCAGTGGGGTCATATGATACTCATCTTAGAAAGACAAAATAAAACCTTCTATAGATATAGGAAAGACAAAGAAAAAAGAATCAAAGAAAATCACTACAGGAAATTATCATCAAATCACAAAAGAAGATAGCAAAAGAAGAAGAAAGGAAAAAGGAAACTACAAAACAGTAAAACAACATTTAATAAAATGGCAATAGTAAGTCTTTGCCTTTATCTATTGATAATTACTTTAAGTGTAAATGGATTAAATCCTCAAAGAAAAGACATAAGTAGCTGAAAAAGTAAAAAACAAACAAACAAAAAACTTAGATCCAAGAATATGCTGCCTACAAGGAACTCAGTTCTGCTTTATACACTTAGGCTCAAAGAAAAGGGATAGACAAAGATATTCTATGTGAATCATCACCAAAAGAGGAGGGGTACCTATGCATACATCAGATAAAATAGAATTTAAGTCAAAAAGAGACAATGAGGGTGCCTGGGTGGCTCAGGTGGTTAAGCGACTGCCTTCGGCTCAGGTCATGATCCTGGAGTCCCTGGATCGAGTCCCGCATCGGGCTCCCTGCCTGGCAGGGAGTCTGCTTTGCCCTCTGACCCTATCCCCTCTCATGTGTTCTCTCTCTCTCATTCTCTCTCTCTCAAATAAATAAATAAATAATCTTTTAAAAAAAAAGAGACAATGAAGGTCACTGTATGATAAAGGGATTAATTCATTAAGAGGACATAACAATTGTATACATATATGCACCCATCATTGGAATACCTAAATATATAAAACAAATGTTAATACAGCTGAAGGAGAAAGACAACAATACAATAATAATAGGGAACTTCAATGTCATACTTTCAACAATGGATAGATTATCCAGTCAGAAAATCAGTAAAGAAACAGCAGACTTGAACAACACTATAGACGAAATGGACCTAACAGCCATATACAGAACATTTTATTCAACAGCACCAGAATACACGTTCTTCTCAAGTGCACATGGAACATTCTGCAGGATAGCTCATACATTGGGCTACAAAGCAAAACCTTGACAAATTTAAGATCAAAATCATATCTAGTATCTTTTCTGATCACAAAAGTCTGAAACTAGAAATTAATAACAGGAGAAAAACCGAAAAATTCACAAAAATGTGGAAATTAAACAATATATTACTAACCAATGTGTCAAAGAACAAATAAAAAGGCATATTGTTGCAGGACTTTTTCTTGGTCAGTTCCCATGGTTCTTGGTCATGCCACTTCAAAGAATGAAGAGATAGACCAAACAGAGTGGTGGGAGGCAAAGAAAGGCTTATTGAGCAATAGCAAACTATAATACAAAACTCCCAAGGAGGGAGGGGACCCAAAGGAGTTGCCACCAGAATTTCTTCTAAGTCTAGGGGTTTTTATGGGCTTGTTGGCAGGCTGTTTCAATCTGATTAACCCTCCCTGCACCTGTCATCCAATCAGATTTTTGTCACCTATATATCATCTGGGAAAGGGAAGGCTCTTTCCAGGTGGTGTGAAATCCTTTTAAGGCTGGTTTCCTCTTAGGGTGGGGGCCCCTTGTCCCTGCCTGCCTGCCTTCCAATTATCCTTCATCAGTATCAGAACATATCTTGAAATAAGTTAAAATGAAAACACAACATACCAAAACTTATGGGATGCAGCAAAAGCAGTTCTAAGAAAGAATTTTATAGCAGTAAATGCCTACACTAAGAGGAAAGAAAAATATCAATGTAATTTTATACTTCAGGGAATTAGACAAAGAACAAACTAAGCCCAGAGTCAGCAGAAAGGAAGAAATAACAAAGATTAGGTCAAAATAAATGAAATAGAGACTGGAAAGATAACAGAAAAAAAAAATCATTGAAACTAGCAGTGGTTTTTGTGAAATGATAAACAAAATTGACAAACCTTTAGCTAAACTAAACAAAGGGGAAGAAAGGGAGGACTCAAATGAACAAAATTATAAATTAAAGAGGAGACATTAGATTTGATGCCACATAAATACAAAGGATAATAAGAGGCAACTGTGAACAATTATAGTCCAAAAAATTGGACAACCTAGAAGAAATTGATAAGTTCCTAGAACCACACAACCTACCAAGACTGAATCATAAAGAAATAGAAAATCTGAAAAGATCAGTAACGCATAAGGAGATTAACTCAATAAATAAAAACCTCACAATAAAGAAAGGCTTAAGACTAGATGGCTCCACAGCTGAATTTTACCAAATAAAGAATTAATGCCAATCCTTCTCAAATTCCTCCAAAATATGAAGATGGGGAAATACTCCCAAACTCATTTCATAAGCATTAGCCTCATGTCAAAGTGAGATTAAGGCATTAAAAGCAGAGGTAACTACAGGCCAATATCCTTGATGAAGATAGATATAAAAATCTTCAACAAAATATTAGCAAACAGAATTCAACAACACATAAAATAAACATGCACCATGACAAATTGGAATTTATCCCTGAGATGTAAGGATGATTCATTATATGCAAGTTAATAAATATGATACTCCACATTAATGGAATGAAGAAATAGAATCATATGATTATCTCAATAGACACAATTAAAGCATTTGAAAAAAACTAGTGTTCTTTCATGATAACAACTCTCAACAAATTAGATATAGAAGAAATGCATATCAACATCATAAAGGCTGTATATAAGACCATAGTGAAAATTATACTCAGCCGTAAAAAGCTGAAATCTTCTCTTAAAAGATTAGGAACAAGACAAAATGCCCACTCTCATCACTTCTATTCAACATAGTATTGGGAATCTTAGCTAGAGCAATTAGACAAGAAAAAAAAAAGGCATCCAAATAAGGAAGAAAGAAGTAAAATTGTCTCCATTTACAGATAATATTATATATAGAAAACCCTAAAGACTTCAACAAAAAAAAAATTGTTATCTTTAATAAATTCAGTAAATTTTCAAAATATAAAATTAACATACAAAAATAAGTTTTGTTTATATACATTAACACTGAATTATCAAAAAAAGAAATTAAGAAAGCAATCTAATTTGTAGTAGCATAAACATAATAAAATAGGAATAAACTTAAGTAATGTAAGAAATCTCTACAGTGAAAACTATAAAATCTGATAAAAAATTGAAGAGGACACAAATAATTGGCAAGATATCTTGTATTCATGAGTTTGTAGAATTAATATTGTTAAAATGTACATACTACACAAGGTGATCTACTGATTTAATGTAATTTCTATCAAAATTCTAATGGTATTTTTCAGAAATAGAAAAAAAAACCCTAAAGTTTGTATGGAACAAAAAAGATTCTGAATAGCCAAAACATCTTGAGCAAAAGAGGAAGCATCACACTTTCTGAATTCAAAATATACTCCAAACTACAATAATCAAAGCAGTATGGTACTGGCATAAAAATAAACACATAGGCCAGTCAAACAGTATAATGAACCCAGAAATAAATCCACACATTTACAGTCTTTTTTTTTTTTTTAAAGATTTTATTTATTTATTTGTGAGAGAGAATGAGAGACAGAGAGCACGAGGGGGAGGAGGGTCAGAGGGAGAAGCAGACTCCCGGCTGAGCAGGGAGCCCAATGCGGGACTCGATCCTGGGACTCCAGGATCATGACCTGAGCCGAAGGCAGTTGCTTAACCGACTGAGCCACCCAGGCGCCCACATTTTCAGTCTTTGACAAGGGTGTCAAGATCATACAATGGGAGGGCGCCTGGGTGGCTCAGTTGGTTAAGCCACTGCCTTCGGCTCAGGTCATGATCCTGGAGTCCCTGGATCGAGTCCCACATCGGGCTCCCTGCTTGGCAGGGAGTCTGCTTCTCCCTCTGACCCTCCTCCCTCTCACGCTCTCTGTCTCTCATTCTCTCTGTCTCAAATAAATAAATAAAATCTTTAAAAAAAAAAAAAAAAAGATCATACAATGGGAAATGATAATCTCTTCAATAAATAGTATTGGGAAGACTGGATATTTGCATGCAAAAGAATAAAATTGAACCCTTATCTCATACCATTTACAAAATTCAACTCAATATGGATTAAAGACTTAAACCTAAGACCCTAAACTATAAAACTTCTAGAAAAAAAGTAGGAAAAATGCTTCTTGATATTGTACTGGGCAATGATTTTTTTTTTTTTCATATGACCCCAAAGCACAGACAACAAAAGCAAAAATGGACAGCAGGATTGCATCAAACTAAAAGGCTTCTATACAGCAAAGGAAACAGTTGAACGATGAGATAATCTATAGAATTAGAGAAAATATTTGCATACCATACATCTGGTAAGGGGTTAAAATCCAACATATATAAGGAATTCAAACAATTCAATAGCAAAACAAAGCAAAACAAAACAACAAATAAAACCAAAAATCCACCCCCCCAAAAAGCAAAAAACAAAAACAAAACAAACAAAAAACCCCAAATGACCTGAATAGACATTTCTAAAAAAAAAAAAAAAAAATCAAACACATAACCAACAGGTATAAGAAAATGTGCTCAACATCATAATCATCAGAGAAATACAAATCAAAAATCACGATTAAAAAAATTGTTACTATATGATGTGATGGATGTATTAACTAACCTTATTTTAGTAATCATTTTGCAATATATACATATAAAACATCATTACATTGTATACCTGAAATGTGAACAATATGTCAATTTTATCTTAATAAATCTGGGAGGAAAACAATAAAACCACAATGAGCTATTGCCTCACACCTGATAGAATGACTTTTATCAGTAAGAGAAGAGGGGTGTCTGGGTGGCTCAGTCAGTTAAGTGGCTGCCTTCGGCTCAGGTCATGATCTCAGGGTCCTGGGATCGAGCCCTGTGTTGGTCTCCCTGCTCAGGGGGAGTCTGCTTCTACCTCTCCCTCTGCCTCTCCCCCTGTTTGTGCTCTCTCTCTCTCTTTCTCTCTCTCTCAAATATATAAAAAAAGAGAAAAAGAAAAGAGATAACAAGTGTTGGCAAAGATGTGGAGAAAAAGGAATCCTTGCACACTGTTGGTGGGCATGTGAATTGGTACAACCACTTATAGAAAACAGTATGAGTTTCTTCAAAATATTAAAAGTGAAATTCCCATATGATCCAGCAATCCCACTTCCGGGTATATATTCAGAGTAAATGAAATCAGCAGCTGGAAGACATACCTGCACTCTCATATTTATTGCAACATTATTCACTATAGCTAAGAAAAGAAAACCATCTAAGTGTTCATTGACATATGAATGAATAATATATATATATATATATATATATATATATATATATATATATACACACACACACAAAAGACTTATTAATTCTTAAAAAGAAGGAAATCTTGCCGTGAGACAACATGGATGAACCTCCAGGACATTATGTTATATGAAATAAGCCATAAAGACAAATACTGCATGACCTCACTTATGTGAAATCTAAGAAAGTTAAGCTCATAAAAGCAAAGAATGGAATGGTGGTTGCCAGGGGCTGGAGAATGGGGGAAATGGGAAGATGTTGGTCAAAGGGAACAAAGTTCCAGTTATGCAGAATGAATAATTTCTGGATATCTAACCACTAATCTATAGTTAATAATACTGTGTTGTATACTCAAAATTCGCTAAGAGAGGAGATCTTAAATGTTCTCACTATAAATACAAAAAAATATGGTAACTATGTAAGGTAATGGACATGTTAATTTCCTTGACTGTGGTAATCATTTTACAATGTATGCATTTATCAAAACATTGTGTTACACATTTTAAATATATGCAATTGTTATTTGTCAGTTATACCTCAATAAGCTAAAAAAAATAAAAGTGCAATCAGAGGAAAAATTCCTACTCAAAAGGATATTTCATCTTTTCAATAATATTATATGGCATAAGTCTGAAATATTTGCAATTCTTCAAAGGGAAAGATTAGGGACATTCACAAAGTGTGTATTTTTGAAGAACTTGTCAAACATCAGTATGATTTAAAACAACAACAACACAATATAAAAATTGAAGTAAAACTGGAAAACAGCCAACCAAGCTTATACCAGTTTTCTGACCTTAAATTTTTACAGAAGAGACAATCAGTTGTCCAGCACAATATAGCCATTTGTCAGCTTTAAGTGGTACAATTTGGTTAGATGATTCCTGGATATTTTCCCCATCTTCTATAGCCTGAAGAACAATGTTTCTGTGAGTGTGCAGAGTGGCATAGCATGACAACATGGGGAATAGTCTGAAAGCTTTGTGAACATTGTCCCAATATGCTAGAAATTACTTGATACATACCCAGAGATTGTATAATTGTCTCTCTCAGGCAACTGAATTGATTTTAAGATTTCCTGGAAAAAAAATTAGTTGATCCATCAAGCAACATATATTTTCTATTTTCAAATTGTATTAATCTATCCATTCATTCATATATTCAAAATTTATTGTATTTCTCTTGGATCGATATATAAGAGTTACTTGAAGGATACAAAATATGTAAGATAATTCTAATTTTGAATAAGATAAACAACTAGTTGGAGTTTTGGCTCTTTTTTCCCAATCCCAAAACCTAAAGGAACCTAAAGGAGATGGACATTGATAGTTCTCAAACCGCAGTCATCAACAAACACAAAAATATTGAAAAATCCCAAGAAAGACCAAGGTGGAAAGGTGGGCATCCCTGTTTACAGGGGACTGTGAACTGAAGCAGGTAAAAGACCAGGCCACAGATGAGGATAAGCCAAGGGAAACTTTCTAATTCATGAATTCATTCAAAAGTATATTTTAGACAACTATTATGTACCAAGTGTTGAGTACTGAGGATATAGCAGAGAACAAAACAAGTATCCCTGCCTCATGGAGCTTACATTCTAGTAGAAGGAGTCAAGAAATATACTAAGTGGGCGCCTGGGTGGCTCAGATGGTTAAGCGTCTGCTTTCGGCTCAGGTCATGATCCCGGGGTCCTGGGATCGAGTCCTGCATTGGGCTCCCTGCTCAGTGCAGAGCCTGCTTCTCCTTCTCCCTCTGCCATTCCCTCTGCTTGTGCTCTTCTATCTCTCTGTCAAATAAATAAATCTTTAAAAAAAAAAAGAAATATACTAAGTAAGTAAAACATAAACATGTCACTTGTTAATAAGTAATACATAGAAAAATGAAACAGGAAAAGAGACAAGGAATTGTAGGGAACACATGAAGATTTAAATAAGGTCATCAGGGAAGACCTCTGTGTAGAAGTTATATTTGAGGGCGCCTGGGTGGCTCAGTTGGTTAAGCGACTGCCTTCGGCTCAGGTCATGATCCTGGAGTCCCGGGATCGAGTCCCGCATCGGGCTCCCTGCTCGGCAGGGAGCCTGCTTCTCCCTCTGACCCTCCCCCCTCTCATGTGCTCTCTGTCTCTCTCATTCTCTCTGTCTCAAATAAATAAATAAAATCTTTAAAAA
>NW_028020029.1:0-684 GCF_054177405.1 Leptonychotes weddellii
CTGTGTAGTTAAGAGTCTGTTTCTTGGTTTGCCGCTTTCTCTTTGCTCCTTTGTTTTGTTTCTTAAATTCCACATGTGCGTGAGATCATATGGTATTTGTCTTTCTCTGACTTATTTCACTTGGCATAATACTCTGTAGCTCCATTCATGTGTTTGCAAAGATTTCATTCTTTTTTATGGCTCTAATATTCCATTGTGTGTATATATATATATATATATATATATATATATATATATATATGCCACCTCTTCTTTATCCATTCATCTATCAATGGACATGGGCTATTTCCATAATTTGGCTGTTGCAGATAATGCTGCTATAAACATCGGGGTGCATGTATCCCTTTGAATTAGTATTTTTGTATTCCTTGGGGAAATACCCAGTAGTGTAATTGCTGGGTTGTAAGGTAGTTCTATTGTTAACTTTTTTATTAAACTTTTTTTAAACTTTATTTTTTAAAGTAAACTCTACTCCCAACATGGAACCCATGACCCCAAGATCAAGAGTCACATGTTCTACTGACTGAGCCAGCCAGGCACCCCTATTTTTAACTTTCTGAGGAACCTCCATACTGTTTTCCAGAGTGGCTGCACCAGCTTGCATTCCCACCAACAGTGCATAAGGGGTCCCCTTTCTCTGCATCCTTGCCAAAACCTGTTGTTCCAGGTTTTTTTTTTTTTTTT
>NW_028020030.1:0-684 GCF_054177405.1 Leptonychotes weddellii
ATTTTTATTACTTCTAATAGCCTTCCTTGTACTTGGTATTCCAATGAGCAGTGCATTACAATGTTGTCTGCATTGTATCCGTGTGTTGATGAGGATTTGAGAATGGAAAATGTTGGCAATGCCTCCACATATTGTACACTGGAACATCCAAATAATAAAATTTTATTTCTGACAACAAAATAGGAAGTATCCTCCTGTGATTCTTAGTTTAAACCAGGGGAGGGGGCCCTCTTTTGGTACTGGTAATGAGTACCATAGTCCTTCCTAGGAAACATTATCAGATTCTATTGGGAACTTGGTCTTTGTTGTTGTGGAAGAATCAGGAGTCGACAAATTATTTGTCTCCTTTTTCATTTTCTATGAACATTTCCACAATATTTGGTTTCACACCTCTACCACTGTGAAATCATCCCAAATTTGGCACCAGCTCACTCTTCTATGCAGAGGGCATGTTTGAACCAAGAAAAAAAAAAAAACAGCTTCTGGGTGACTGGGAGACTCTAGGATCAGAATACCGTTGGTAGGCAGTTACTGTGACCCTAAATTCTGAACAAGCTCCTGATACCCAGACTAAATAGATTTCAGATTTAGAAACTTCAGATAGAAATTTTGTGTCCATGATGACAACTGAAGAACATGTGTAATCCCTAAACCTAACACTAACCCCTAACTTTAACCCTAAAA
>NW_028020031.1:0-684 GCF_054177405.1 Leptonychotes weddellii
AGAAAGAACAAACGAAAGAAGAAAGAAAGAAAGCAAGAAAGAAAAAGAAAGAAAGAAAGAAGAAAGGAAGGAAGGAAGGAAGAAAGAACGAAAGAAGAAAGAAAGAAAGAAAAAAAGAAAGAAAGAAAGAAAGGAAGGAAGGAAGAACGAAAGAAAGAAAGAACGAAAGAAAAAAGAAAGAAAGAAAGAAAGAAAGAAAGAAGAAAGGAAGGAAGGAAGGAAGGAAGAACAAAAGAAGAAAGAAAAAGAAAGAAAGAAAAAGAAAGAACGAAAGAAGAAAGAAAAAAAGAAAGAAAGGAAGGAAGGAAGGAAGAAAGGAAGGAAGGAAGGAAGGAAGGACGAAAGAAGAAAGAAAGAAAGAAAGAAAGAAAGAAAGAAAGAAAGGAAGGAAGGAAGAAAGAAAGAAGAAAGGAAGGAAGGAAGAACGAAAGAAGAAAGAAAGAAAAAAGAAAGAAAGGAAGGAAGGAAGGAAGAAAGAAAGAAAGAAGAAAGGAAGGAAGGAAGGAAGGACGAAAGAAGAAAGAAAGAAAGAAAGAAAAAAGAAAATGATTTCCTTTTTTAGCTCACAATTTCCAAAATCATTACATCCCTACACCTGGCCTCTGATGGGAATTGAAGAGGGAGAGGAGAAGATCGGGGTCCCGGGACGTCCAGGCGAGAAGCGCCCGGCTATTCTCTTTTCCT
>NW_028020032.1:0-684 GCF_054177405.1 Leptonychotes weddellii
GAGATACAGGCTGGGGGCACCTCCACTTACTTGGTACCACTTCGTGAGGATGGAGAAGCGCGTGCGCGCGCACACGCCCACACCCACACATTTCATGCTTCTTATAATCCCACATCAGCCCTGAAAAATGCATCCAAGTCTTGTCAGGAGTCTTGAAAATACAAACCCACACTGGCCGGCTTACTCAAAACGCCACTCCCGAGCACACAGCTCCCCGACACATCTGCACAAGCACCTCCATGACTCCTGCCAAGGCCTAACCTTTCAGAAGGCCGGCCCAGGCCCAGGGGCCCCACAGCTCCCCTACGCGCAGGGCGGCCTCGCAGTCTCGAGCGGCCACAGACACTCACGTGGATTTGCCACAGATTTTCCTCTGGTACCACTGCTTGCAGTTGGTGAAGTACTTCTTGTTGGTGCCAATGAGCTTCTGCACAGCACACACGTTGGGCCTGAGATGAAAGCACCCGTGTTAGAAAGATGGGCAGCATTGGGGCGCCTGGGTGGCTCAGATGGTTAAGCGTCTGCCTTCGGCTCAGGTCATGATCCCAGGGTCCTGGGATCGAGCCCCGCATCGGGCTCCCTGCTCAGCGGGGAGTCTGCTTCTCCCTCTGACCATCCTCCCTCTCATGCTCTCTGTCTCTTGTTCTCTCTCTCTCAAATAAATAAATAAACTCTTAAAAAAAA
>NW_028020033.1:0-684 GCF_054177405.1 Leptonychotes weddellii
TTATGCTCAGCCAACATATAGTACCTCACTAGTTTTTGATGTAGTGTTCAATGATTCATTAGTTGCGTATAATACCCAGTGCTCATCACCACACGTGCCCTCCTTCTTGCAATAAAAATAAAGCACTGTGCTTGGCAGGCACTGATCCCACTGAATAGCTCCATAATAACCCTCGGAGCAGTTTCAGTTACACTATTTTACACAAGCAAAACTGAGGCCCAGAAAGTTTGAAGAAAATACCCCAGGTCACCTAAGGTTGCAATAGGCCAGGAGGGACTCACATGCAAGGTCATTTGTCCTCAAAATCCTGGGCCTCCAATCCCTGTTCTTGCTGCCCTCCCCACAGTCTGAAAGCAAATGTCCCCAGGTTTCCCTCTACTGCCCGAGCTGCTAGTCTAAAGTAAACATTCCCAACTGGTGAATCAAAATTGCAAATAACAAATACAACTTTGCTTAATTTCTCACAGTTCAGTAAGATTTTATGAAAAAAATAGTTTTTCCTTTTTGATCTTCTGGCAGCTTAGTAAGTTGGAGAAAGTTAAGACTATTCTGATCTCATTTTAAGTGAGGCACAGAGACAGAGAGTAAGTTTTCCCTGACTGGCCCTAATGCAAAGAGCTTGCAAGTCCCATATCCTTTAGAGAAAATCTTGTTTCACCCCATGGTAAACCAACATGGGGGGTA
>NW_028020034.1:0-684 GCF_054177405.1 Leptonychotes weddellii
GATTATGTATCCTGCCACATTACTGAATTGCTGTATGAGTTCTAGTAATTTGGGGGTGGGGTTTTTTGGGTTTTCCACATAAATTATCATGTCATCTGTGAAGAGAGAGAGTTTGACTTCTTTGCCAATTTGAATACTTTTATTTCTTTTTGTTGTCTGATTGCTGTTGCTATGACTTCTAGTACTATGTTGAACAGTAGTGGCAAGAGTGGGCATCCTTAATTTGTTCCTGATCCTAAGGGATAGGCTCTCAGCTTTTCCCCATTGAGAAAGATATTCGCTGTGGGTTTTTCATAGATGGATTTTATGAACTTGAGGAATGTTCCCTCTATTCCTATACTCTGAAGAGTTTTAATCAGGAAAGGATGTTGTATTTTGTCAAATGCTTTTTCTGCATCAATTGAGAGGACCATATGGTTCTTCTCCCTCCTCTTATTAATGTGTTATAGCACACTGATTTGCGAGTGTTGAAGCACCCTTGCATCCCAGGGATAAATCCCAGTTGGTCGTGGTGGATGATGCTTTTAATGTATTGTTGGATCCTATTAGCTAGGATTTTGTTGAGAATTTTGGCATCCATATTCATCATGGATATTGGTCTGAATTTCTCCTTTTTGATGGGGTCTTTGCCTGGTTTGGGGATCAAGATAATGCTCACCTCATAGAATAAGTCTGGAAGCTTCC
>NW_028020035.1:0-684 GCF_054177405.1 Leptonychotes weddellii
ACTCCCATAGAGAGTGCATGGAACTGCTAGGGCCAGTATTGGTATTAGAGGGAGCGGGGCTGGCTTTGATCTATTCCCACCCCCACTTTGTGGATTCCTAAAATAACTTTGACCTCTGGAAAAAGTATGGTAGCTCTATTTTCAACTTTTTGAGGAACCTCCATACCGTTTTCCAGAGTGGTTGCACCAGCTGTCTTCCTTCACAGCTTTATTAATGATCTGGAAGTGGTTGGGAATGATATGTTCATGCTCAGTTGGGAGCTTGTACAAGCAAGAGAACAGTAGAATAATGATACAAACAGACTAAGCAAAGTGGAAAATAGCCCCATGACATTCAGCTTAGAAAAATAAGCTTTAAGATTTTTTTTAAAATCAGGGGATAAAGGGAAGCAAGGGGGTTGAAAAGAAAATACTTAACAGATATAACAAACTTAGAAATACTCAGGTAGAATAAGAAATGTGCAGCTCTTTGAAGAGTCAGACAGCCAGAGGTCAAAGTTATTTTAGGAATCCACAAAGTGGGGGTGGGAATAGATCAAAGCCAGCCCCGCTCCCTCTAATACCAATACTGGCCCTAGCAGTTCCATGCACTCTCTATGGGAGTCCTGAATCCCCCCGCAGGAAAGAAAATCTGGAAGGATATTGACACTTCAACGTGATAGCTCTGTGGCTGGCATTTGGGTT
>NW_028020036.1:0-684 GCF_054177405.1 Leptonychotes weddellii
GGAGGAGTAGGGGACCCTATTTCAACTGGTCCCCGGAATTGAGCTGGATAACTAACTACCAGACCACTCTGAGCACCCACGAAACCAGCCTGAGATGTAAGAAGATCCAGATCTCTACAAACAATATCGCAGGCAGTTGGTTTTGAGGTACGAAGCGGAGAGCTGTGATCCTGCGGGCAGATATCGGAGGATAAACGGAGGCGGGAGGGTGCCTGGACATGGGGATCCTACACCACCGGTGAGTGACAGCCTCGGGCGCTGCAGACGGGGCACAGACTCGCAGACCGGTAGCATGGGGAAAGGATTTTAGGACAGCCCCCGGGGTGGAAAACCAGACCGGCGGGGTTGAGCGCACGCGAACTCCAGCCCCCCAGACAGAAACCGGAGCGACGGTCGTGCGCACACGAACTGCAGCCTCCGAGATGGAAACCTGGTGCTCCGGGGTCGTGCCGGTGAACTACAAACCCCAGGGGTGGAAACCCCAAGCGGCGGAGTCACGGGCACGCGCTAATTGGGAACGGCTGGTGGTTTTAGAAGCACAAAGGGCAGAGACGTGCCCCGACCTGGAGGCAGGACTGGGAGCGCTGCGGAGGGGCACACAACCCAGGACGCTGCAGTTTATAGCAGCACGGACAGAAACGGAGACAGTGTGGCCTGGAGAGCTCACTGAAGAACAGACTGAGG
>NW_028020037.1:0-684 GCF_054177405.1 Leptonychotes weddellii
CTTTCTTTCCTTCGTTCTTCCCTTCTTCCTTCCTTTCTTTCTCTCTCTTTCTCCCTCCCTTCTCTCTCTCCTACCTCCCACCCATGCCCCTTCCTTCCTTCCTTTCTTCCTTCCTTCCATTTGTTTACGCTACTGGGACACATTAATTTGTCCAAAGCTTTTATCCCCTTGCTTCGCACAGTGTACAAATAAGCTGTGGCCCTAAGGGTAGTTTTTCTAAGTATGTCACAGCCACACCTTTCAGGTGGTGAAATTCATGCAGCTCAAGACCGAAACCAGTTCCTGACGGTTCGCAGATGCTGTAGGACGTTGCTAACCATGCTGGAGAAGGTCATCCTTTGACACCTGCGCCACTGTGGATGAGAGAGAGGGGAAACACTGGCCTTCCTCCTTCTCAAGGATGTGCCTGGAGGCATGGATTGGACAGGAGAACGGCTGCCTCCCTTCTGTCACCCGCTCAGTGTCCACGTGCCCTGCACCCACCAGAAGTGGGACTGTCTGTTTGCCAGAGTTGCAGTGGCCTGAAAATAGTCCTTTCGCTTTCAGGGGAATGGACCACATTCTGGAGAGAAGGGAGCTTTTAATACGTTCTGCAGTTTCGCTTAAGCACTACTCACTGGGGTCTCCTTTATACGTCAAGTAAAAGGATCCCTCCCCGCAGTATGCAATGAGACGGAGGTCCTG
>NW_028020038.1:0-684 GCF_054177405.1 Leptonychotes weddellii
AAGAGACCCAGTGAGGGACACTTAACTGCCAGCAACATAGAGAACCCACAATGCTTTTTAATATGAAAACTATGTATTTGGGCACAGAAATGCAATATATAACCAGAAACCACTGTTTATCAACAGTGACATTACTATCTCATCTAAGAACACAGGAGTTAAGTTATTAAGGAAGGCCAAGAGAAAACAATTCTTTCAAGTCCTACTCAATGTACTCTGTTAGGGAAGATGAAGCTTACTTGACACTGGTCACAGTTCCATCATGTCCACTTTCTTTGTAAGTTCAGCTTCAATGGTATCCTAAAGGAAGAAAGAAACACCATAAATTCTATAAACAAGGACATATTGTGCAAGACTGTTGAATCTCAGATCTGTACCTCTGAAACAAATAATGCAATATATGTTAAGAAAAAAAAAAAGAAGAAGAAGAGAAGAAGGTAGCAGGAGGGGAAGAATGAAGCGGGGGAAATCGGAGGGGTAGATGAACCATGAGAGATGATGGACTCTGAAAAACAAACTGAGGGTTCTAGAGGGGAGGGGGGTGGGAGGATGGGTTAGCCTGGTGGTGGGTATTGAGGAGGGCACATTCTGCATGGAGCACAGGGTGTTATGCACAAACAATGAATCATGGAACACTACATCTAAAACTAATGATGTAATGTATGGGGATTAACATAAGAATAA
>NW_028020039.1:0-26296 GCF_054177405.1 Leptonychotes weddellii
GTGATAGACACTGGGGAGGGTATGTGCTATGGTGAGCGCTGTGAATTGTGCAAGACTGTTGAATCACAGATCTGTACCTCTGAAACAAATAATGCAATATATGTTAAGAAAAAAAAAAAAAGAAGAGGATAGCAGGAGGAGAAGAATGAAGGGGACGTAATCGGAGGGGGAGACGAACCATGAGAGATGTTCGACACTGAAAAACAAACAGCATTCTAGAGGGGTAGGGGGTGGGAGGATGGGTTAGCCTGGTGATGGATAGGTATTAAAGAGGGCACGTTCTGCATGGAACACTGGGTGTTATGCACAAACAATGAATCATGGGACACTACATCAGAAACTAATGATGTAATGTATGGTGATTAACATAACAATAAAAAATTTTTAAAAATGCCAATATGTAAATAAAGAACAAATGGCAAGATGTTAGAATAAATCCATTACATCAGTAGTGACATTAAAGACACAACGATTAAATATACAAATTAAAAGATTGAAACTGACAACTGGATTAAAATGATTTATATGTTGCTTACAGAAAACAACCCTTGAATATAATGATATAGAAAGACTGAGACTGCAAGAATGTAAAGATATAATATATGCAAGCGCTGTAATATTTTATATGAAGTGTTCTTTATTTTTTTTAAAGATTTTATTTATTTATTCATAAGAGACAAAGAGAGAGAGAGAGAGGCAGAGGAAGAAGCAGGCTCCCTGATGAGGAGGGAGCCCAATGCAGGACTCGATCCCAGGACCCTGGGATCATGACCTGAGCCCAAGGCAGACGCTTAACCATCTGAGCCCTCCAGGCACCCTGAAGTGTTCTTTAAAGCAAAAATGATTATTAGATCTATAAAGAGAGATTTAATAAGAAAAAGAGTCAATCCATTAGGAAGATATCACAATTCTAAATATGTATGCATACCATAAAAATTTAAAAAGTATAAAAAGTTAAAATTCTTATAACTCAAAGAGGAAATACTGAGGAAAACAGAAAAAAAAACAAAACAGTAAGGATATAAAGATCTAAACAACCAAGTAATACACACACAAACACACAGGACCTGGCTAAGGTGAGGCAAGAAAGACATGTAGGGTATAAAATTTAAAGAGGCACACTTCATTAAAGTTGATTTTCCACTTTCAGGATCCTGAAAACGCCTGCTTAAATTTTGTGCCTTATACACTTCTCTTGCATTTTGGGGGAATATAGAAAATTCCCCAAAATGCTGTGACATAATGCACAGTATTTTAAATGGATGGGAATATTTACCATTGTTAAACAAAAAGGGTCATAAAGCAAGGTTTTAAATCAATTAAATTGTGTTCTCTGAGAGCAGTAAAATTAATCTAGAAATCAATAACAAATAAACCTAGAATATCTTCAAGTGTTTGGAAATTAATTCTGTATGTCTAAATAACCCATATAGTAGAGAAGATATCAAAATATGAAATAGAAAAATATTTTGAAGTAAATCAACTGAAGATTTAACCAACTGGATTCAGCTAAAGTTATGCTTAGAAGTTTAGAGTTTGACTCTTCCTATATTAGAAAAGAAAAAACGTTAAAAATAAATCGTCTAGGTTTCCATTTTTAGAAGCTGTTTAAAAAAAAACAGAAACTCACTCCTAAAAACAGGAAGGAGTACCCATAATAATAAACATAGGGTGAAGCAAGAGAGAAAAAGAAAAAACTGTGATACATGCTAAATTGATGGATCTAATAAACATCATGTTGAGCCAGAAAGGCCATATATAAAGTAGCACACAATTAAGGACTCCACTTATCCAAAGATAAAATGAACTCAGGCACAATGAACTGAGGATGTTGGAAGTCAGAGTAGAGGTTACACTCAAGGGTGGGCATGCTCTGAGGGGTCCCAAGGAGCGGTTCCCGGGTGCTGGCTATGTTCCATTTCCTAATGTCAGTATTAGTCATATGGGTGTGTTCTATTTGTGAAAATTTTCCAAGCTGCAAAACTTTGATTTGAGCACCTTTCTCTATGCCTACTGTATTTCAATGAAGAGTTTACCAAACCAAACAAAAAGTAATGACAATGAAAAACGTTGCCTAAACAAAACAAAACACACACACACACACACCAAAATCATGTTGTCTACATTTTACAGGAAACTTTTAATGATTTATGAAGGCAGTGTGGAATGTGGCCAAGGTCCCAAAGACAGTAAGAACATGGGAATATATCCTTAATCTACAGCTTCTAGTGGCAGGTATATGGTTTCTATACTTGCTATTTATAAAATAAAATGTAAATCTTAGCTTCTGAAATTGCAATTCACTGCTTTCTAACATAATCGTAGCTAACCATACAATACACATTTTACTGGTTTTGAAAAATGAGTATCTAGACATGTGCGGCTTCAGTAAAATTATCAACTGTTATACATATTGGATGAAACTGCATTTTAAAATTTTGTTTCTTAATGTGTATTATTTCTATGTCAGTACTGTATATATATCTACTTTATGATATTTAATATTGACATATTTCCACATTACTTTGCATGCCAAATTAAAGTTTTTCTAACATCTTATTATGACAAGGAATTTTATTAAAAAACATCTGTATACATAAATATGTGAACCTCTTTTATTTCCTTGGAATAACTTCCTATCCAAAGAAAACTAGGACTTTTATGACTGTTGATATATATTGATATATATATATATTACCTTTTAGATATTCGTATAAATTTAAAAATGTCCTTAAAAATGTATGAAAGCTTGGGGGTCCTTAGTGTCTCATTAGATTAAGTGTTGGACTCTTGAATTCCGCTAAGGTCATGATCTCAGTGTTGAGACTGAGCTCTGTGTTGGGCTCTGTGCTGGGCGTGGAGCCTGCTTAAGATTTTCTCTCTACCCCTCCCTCTACCCCTGACTCTCCTCAGCTCCCTCTCTTAAAAAAAATTAAAAAAAGAAAAAGTATGAAAGCTTTCATTCCTCCTTACCAACATTGTATATACTAACTACATATTTTTAAAAATTACCCCAACATAATAGACAATAAAACAAGGTCACTGACGTTTTAATTTACATTTATTTGATTGTAATAAAGTTGGTTATCTTTTCATATGTTTTTCATTGCTTCTTCTGTGAATTACCAACTTATGTATCATGACATAAAAACTAAAAAACAAAGTGTTGTCTTCCTATCTATTAGCTCTTTTCCCCATTACTATTAACCCATTATTGCATATTTCACATTTTTTGAACTCAGTTTCTTACTGTCTTTCAATGCTGTTCATGGATGTTTATCTAATAAACTTGGATTTTTACCTAGTCAGATATTTCAGTCTTTTGCTCTATGTTTTGGCATAGGAGCCATAGTCAAAAAAGATTTTACTGTTTCCAATATTATTAAAAAAATTCCTTTAGTTTCTTTTAATATTAATAAATCAAGAAGAACAATAGGAATAACCTACTCTTCTTTACTGCTTACTAAGTGCCAACGATTATTGTAAATGCTTCATATATACCAATATAATCCTCAAACATAAGCATATATACCAATACACTCCTCAAACATAAGCATGCAAACATAAATACAGTTCTTTCCCCTATTATACCAGGAAGAAACATTGAGGTTCCAAGAAATGAAATAATTTGGATAGTATCACACAGTCCTGAAATAGTTGAACTAGGATTCAAACCCAGACAATCTGATTCCAAAGTCCATGAAATTATATTACCTTATGATTTTAGTTTTTGCATTTAAATATTTAATCCAACTGGAATTTATTTTAGTATATGATAAAATCTAAACATCTTATTGTTTTCAAAATTAAATATATCTTCCCAGAATCCTTAACTGAATCTTTTATTACTGAATTCAAATGCAACTTTAGTATACACAAATTTTCCATATGTTGATGCATTTTTTAACTTTTTTATTTTGAAATAATTTAAAATTAAAGAAAAATTGTGTAATCAAACAGACATTATCAAATACTTTCACACACCTTCCTCTAATGTTAAAATTTTCTATAATCATAGCAGAGTGATTGAAACCAAGAAATTAACATGGATAAAATATCATTAGCTAATCTTCACACCTTATTCAGATTCCATCCATTTTCCCACTCATGTCCTTTTTCTAAACTAATATCCAATTCCATATCTTACATTGCAATTAGTTTTCATGCTTCCTTAGTCTCCTCCAATTTTTTTTTTTAAAGATTGTATTTATTTATTCATGAGAGACAGAGAGAGAGAGGCAGAGGGAGAAGCAGGCTCCCAAGGAGCGGGAAGCCCGATGCGGGACTTGATCCCAGGACCCTGGGATCATGACCTGAGCCGAAGGCAGACGCTTAACCGACTGAGCCACCCAGGTGCCCTCCTCCAATTTTTGAAATGTCAAAAATAACCTGGCAATATAAGAACTTTATATTCTGGGTTCAGAGAAATAAGTAAAGATAGTTAAAATGTGAAAAAAGAGTCTTTATTATAAGCAATAATCTACTTAGGACAATTCTAAAGAATTTTCAACAACCTTGGTCACTCATTCTAGTGACTGTCATAGAATAAATCTGAACCATATCAGAGTGTGCATAATATTGCTAAGTAGCCTTGGCAATACTTACCTTATGCCATATTTTCAATTATGTCTTGATGACAGATATTTTTTACATACTCATTATAGTACCCTAGTTCATACTCACTGTAGTCCCCTAGATTGGGGCCCTAAAATTTGAATATCTAATATATAATTTGCTGACTAAGACATAAACTCTTATTTAGTTAGAGAAGCTGTAAGAAAATATCAACCACCTACCTGTTTTCTACCTCCCTCTCTCATTTCTCTTTATAGTGCTCAGAGATGACTTCTGATGAGATTTAAAAATAATGAGTATCATGGTCCTTCACAAGATACTGAATTGAAAATCAGTGAAATATAGAAAACTACAACTGATTCATAAAAAGATTTTAAAAAATAAATCTTACAATATCAATATTCAAAGGAAAAAATTGGAAAAAGTTGTCAAAGTTTTATTCCTCCTTGCAAGTAAAAAAATGGAAATAACTAAGTAATGTCAACAAGAATATTGTTAATTAAAAAATAGAATGTTGTTGGGGCACCTGGGTGGTGCAGTCGGTTGAGCATCTGACTCTTGGTTTCAGGTCAAGTAATGATCTCAGGGTCGTGAAATTGAGCCCCACATTGGGGTCCACACTCAACGCACAGTCTGCTTGAGATTCTCTCTCTCTGCCTCTCCCCCCACAACTCTCTCTCTCCCTTTCTCTCTAAAATAAATAAATAAAATCTTTAAAAATTAAAAAATAAAATAAAATGTCCTTGGGGTGCCTGGGTGGCTCAGTCAGTTAAGTGTCTGACTCTTGATCTTAGCTCAGGTCTTGATCTCAGTGTCACTGGGTGTGGAGCCTACTTAAATAAACTTAAAATTAAAAAAAAATGTCCTTTATTGTTGAAAGAGATAAAAATCATTGGAAAAAATGATAAGCTTCCTCCTCCCCCAAATTAAACATATTAAGGGAGCTATGACCTATGTGGATTGCATTTTTAAAAAAATAATGGTTTTAGATAGTTGTCATATGGATCAACAGTGATGTGACTAACAGAAAAGCTCCTGTAATTTATAATGGGTGACAGTAGAAGTTGAAGAATTTCAGCACACCAAAATGAACACAGAAAGTCAGGACACCCGGATTATAAATCTTGGTCTATGACTTTCTAGCTGTGAAACCATGTACAAGCTTCCCCCCCCAAAAAAAAATCAGTTTTGTTTTTCACCAAGTATATAATAATTTGCATTTGTACTAAAAAGGCATGATTTCTGACTACTTTGCTATTGCTATCCCCACGGCCATGTTGATGATACAAACCCATCATCTCCTTGATGTCTTCACACAAGATTAGCTATTTACAATAAAATTTCAGAAGCAACCTAGTATTAACCGTAGTTGTCAAAACTAAATATGAGATACAGATGTTTCAATACAGTTCCTTCAAGCTAAGATATCTTGGGATAAGTGACAATTTTGCAAAGGAAAAGTGATGCCATAAATTGAACAACGATTTTGTTTTGAAACAACAATTTCAACATCTGGAAAGTAATTTGATACAGTGTGTATAAACACATGCATATGTTTTGGAATTGAACATAAAATGTGTCTGAATGTTATCATAAGCCATAAGAAAAAAATAGCTTTTACATGCAAGTGTGCAAACTCAGTTCTCATATTGTAGACTACTTGGAGAAGCCCTAATCTAAGTCATAAAGAGAGAAGACACTTAGAATGTCATCAATAAAATGATGGTTTTAAGGTGGCAAATTACATATGACTCTCTCTTCTCCTCCACTCAGAACTAATCCAAACTTAACATGTAAAACAGACAAAAAAACAGAATACAAAAAAATTAGGGGACATTTCCAACCACAAAACAGACTATTCAAGGAAAAGCTGCCAAATAAGTGAAGTTTTGACAGGGGTGTGGGGAGAGTGTGGCTACTGTATTCAGAGAAAGCAGGCAATGTGCAGCTCTCCAAATGAGAACTCTTCATTGGAAGTAGAAGACGGTGAAAAACACCCTGGGGTGTTTTTGGTAATAGGAGAAAAATAGGTAGCAGGACTAATGGGGAAGCAGAGCTGGCTTCATTTTATAACATCTGTCAGCAAGGTGGGAAGAAGAAAAGATGAACTGGAAGCAGCAGGGTAGAGGCTGACTTCTGTTGCGTGGGAAGAAGCAATGTCTGAAGGACACATCCATACACAGTAGTTTTCAGTGCAATTCACTGGGAATTCCCAAGAATTCCTGGTGGTAGTTAACACTGATTTTGTGCTTCTTTCATATGAACCATGTTCTATGTCAATTCATTATATTTGCCAATGCCACTCTTTCTAAGCTTAAGTAAAGCTCTAATCAATAAAATTAACATGCTCCCATTTAACACAATGCAAGTACACTAATATTATGGAAAACACTTATGCTCTTCCCAAAATGAAAGATCCACAGTCCCATTGGACGCTATATCCATGTCTTGGTGATAATTATGTCTCTACTAAATCAAACCCAAATACATTTTTTTTTTCTTACCAATGGAACCAATTATACCGATCAGAAATATGTCATATATAAAATATTAGTAGAAAGACTTACGGGACAAAGGAAATTGGAAATGATATAATAGATTAAAGATGAAAGATAGGTGATGATAGATAGATGATAGATGATAAGCAGAGAAAATGAAAACATATAACTACTCCAATGTTATTTCTGTAACTGTGATGATCATTGTGTTCTTTACAAGGTCTGGGTAATCAGTCAAACTGGTGGACACAGGAATCAGTGGGCATCATACCTCTGGTCATTTATTCTCATAGGCATTGTGGCCACCATCACATGTCAATCAAATTTTGACCTATTGTAAGAAATTACATTTTTGACTGTCCTCCAGACTTACTTCCTGAGTGAATTGTAACATGGCTCAGCCCACTTCTAGGATGTGTGACCTAAAGTTGTCTCCCGTCCTAGTCATCTGGTCACAGTGAACCTCCAAAAGCCTATAGACAAGAGCTGAGAAAGAGATAGCAATGCTGTATGTACCGTACCTTAGTGAACCACCAACCCTGATGGAATAATGTCCCTCCAACAGGGAGGGGTTATTTATGTTACTTCTACATGTTCTTCCTTCAAATTAATAAATTCTTTGCTCTAATCTAAATCAGCCTTATGCTGGATCACTCTTTGACGTTTCCTTCGAGTATTTGGAGCACTATACAAGAATATTTCAGGATCTTTGATGCATATCTCTCACAGGAAATAAAATAATTTGAATTAAAATTTCCTGTTGAGCCAACAGTCTCACATGAGTTAGAATAGCATGAATCAATTTCACAAATCCAATATGTAAGGTAAATAAATAAAACTCAACTTTGTAATTTAAACAGGCTAGGTTTTACAGAGTAATATTTTGAATAAGTTCTAGCATGCATTATGGACATGTCTAAAGTAGCCCAATTTATCTTTCTAATCACTACTTCAGAAGAATTGGAATGTCAGATAGGAAGCAGATTTTCTTTTAAAACCATTTCTATAAAAACTACCAGAAATATGGCAGTATATGAATGCTAAATCTATTTGTTATTTTACTATTTGATTAATTTAGATTCAGTTCATTTGTCAATAGCAATATTTTATTTGCAAAAGGGTGCTAATAAATAAAATATAATATGACAAGCTTCTATATATATTGAGTATTTTCTTAGAGTAAATAGTATGTTAGAGTGCCTCAGATGTTGATCTTTAAAAAGATAAAATATGCTTTAATAAAATTCAAACTGCTACAAATTCAAGCAGAAAACATTAAATAAAATATATTTCAAACCATATGTAATGAAAAACATGATAGTGGTAGCTAACATTATAAATATAGAAACATTTAGGTTTACCTTTCTTCTTGGCATTAAGTATAATAACCTTTTATATAAATTAAGGGGAAGTGATTCTAGATGATAATGAATGATCTTATATAATAACTAATTAATGTCTCATTTGTGCACATAATGAAAAATTCACTCTTGCCAACATTTTGCTTGAAATTTTATTGTCATAAATTATTCGTAGTATGAGGCAGTTAAGATTCAATATTTTACTAGATCTGAATGAAATAAATAACCTTCTGACCTTTAGAACTTAATATGATGCTTTCATGCAGAATGTAAGATTCACAAAAAAATGATGGCTGGAAGAATAAGTGGATTTTTTTTCCATCTAATGAATACTGAAAAGTGTGTTGCAAATACCCCAAGTCTTTTCTTAATATGTAAATCTCTCACATAAAACAAGGTTGCTGTCTATGTAGTCTGGCATGCAATTGCGCCTTTCTTTGGTAGCAGCATCTGCATCCAAGTGCACACTAACACTCTTTTTTTCCTTCTACAATGTCCTCTGGTACTAATTGAAGATTTTTGTGATGAGCTCTGAATGTGCAGGAAATGCCTAGTAGGAGTCCAGACATTTGCAAATGGAATTTCTGGCTAGCTTATTATTCACAATCTATGCTAGCATTTGAGCTTCAATTTTCTTAAGCTTAAATCCCCTCTGTACTAGCTTAAACCATTATTTGCCAGTTTTAAAATTGAATGTATAATACATGTAATCTGGAATATGTGATTTTTAAGGTATTTTGTTACAGACTCAATGGGTGGCTCAAAGTTGAAATATGATAAAAATAGAAGGCAGCAAAATGTTTATTTCAGGAAAAAAAGTTTCAAGGTCACAACATTTATTTATGCTCCAATTTCTGCTAGAATTATTAACATAATTGTATTTTAAATGATGAATTCTTCATTTTAAAGAAAGCAAGTTATCATTACTACTGAAAGAATAAAATACCTGAACCAAAAGGATTATATTTTTAGAACTAACAAGCATTATATTTTTCAGAACTGTCAAGTAATGTAGTCTTTCATAATAAGCTGTAATGAGTTGCTAGTAAAACAAAGAGCTCCTACATCATTTAAAACCAAAAAGAATGTGCTTCTCTGTAAGAGACAGAGTAAGAACAAGGGTTTTACTATTATCAAAGGCACAAGGATGTCATGGGAGAGTGAGAGCTGAGACTGGGATGGAGGAGGGCAGGAAAGATAAAGATGAATACATGAAAAGTAGAGTAGGTACATTATGGTTTATCAGATTCACCAGCTCCTTTCTGGCTTCCCTTCCCACAGTTCAACATAAGCAATTTTTACTAAGCTGCAGGATGTTAATGTAAATCAAAGTTCTCCATTAATTACATACAATCTTATCAGTCTACCAATGAATCTTCAATCAACCAATCAATAAACTGACACATCACCAAATGAATAAAGTAATCACCTAGTGTGGGTAAAGTGTTTGCCAACTATGACAAGACCCATAAACTGACATTGAAGACAATGCGCACTTTAAGAGGAACTCTCAACAGTCATATCATAAGCAAAATCTCCCACAGTGATCACTTTGAAAGAGAACATACAGTTTGATTTCTGAGTGTGTATGTGGTGAGAATACATAACAGGAGATTTATCTTCTTAACAAAATTTTAAATGCACAATACAGTATTGTTAACTACAGGTACAGTATTGTACAATAGAGCTCTAGAACTTACTCATCTTGCATAACTGAAACTTTATATCTGTTGAACAGTAAGGAGGTTGTTTTTTTGTTTGTTTGTTTTTGTTTTTATTAAGAGTAGTCTACTTGGAAAAGTCAGATGCATTTTTTTTTATTATGTTCAGTTAACGACTGTATAGTACATCATTAGTTTTTGATGTAGTGTTCAATGATTCATTAATTACATATAACACCCAATGCACAGTCAGATGCATTTAAAAATAACCACACACACATATACAAGACTGTAAGATTAGATTGCACTGATGTCAATATCCTGGTTGTGATATTATACTATGAGTTCTATAAAAATGTTACCATTGGGGAAACTGGATAAAAGGTACACAAGATGTAAATTATGTTTTAAAACTTCAATTGGCCCTATAATCTCGATAAAAACTTACTGAAAAATAAGTTAATCACATAAGGTTTAAAAACCTTGGAATAATCTTTGAATTCCCCTCTTTTCTCACACCACCATCTAAAGACTGCTTGGCTTTATTTTTAAAATTTGTCTCAAAAATATTACCTCCTAGGGGCACCTGGGTGGCTCAGTCGGTTGGGCATCTGCCTGCGGCTCAGGTCATGATCCCAGGGTCCGGGGGTCAAGCCCCGCATTGGGCTCCCTGCTTCTCCCTCTCCTACTCCCCCCGCTTGCATTCCCTCTCTCACTGTGTCTCTCTCTGTCAAATAAATAAATAAAATCTTTAAGAAAAATTTTACCTCCTATTGATTCTTAGCACTATTTTTTAGTTTAGATATTTCTCATCACTTACTGACCTATAAGAAAATGCCTTTACCCTGATTTCCCTGCCTATGGATTATTCAAGCCAAATTCATACTCTTCATTTCTAGTTGAGCATTCTTTCTTTAAAGATAATCCAGTAACTCTTTTTCTTAAAAACATGTTGGTTCTAGAAAAAAAGGTTATTCAAATTGTGCCACATTCACTTTTCCAGAACCTTTTCCTCTTTTTCTTAGTCTGATAGCTATAGAACACTGATCTCAAACAGAGATGTAAAGATTAGAATTTGTAATTTATGGCCTCCTTTCTAGGTCCTAGCTCCTAATCCTGTAGGTTTCTAAGGTTCTAATTCAATACCTGGCTATTCATGGACTCACATTATAATTGGTCAAAATGGCAGGACAAACAGCTATTAATTTTTTTTTTTAAGATTTTATTTATTTATTTGAGAGAGAGAGAATGAGACACAGAGAGCATGAGAGGGAGGAGGGTCAGAGGGAGAAGCAGACTCCCTGCCGAGCAGGGAGCCCGATGTGGGACTCGATCCCAGGACTCCAGGATCATGACCTGCACCGAAGGCAGTCGCTTAACCAACTGAGCCACCCAGGCGCCCCAACAGCTATTAATGTTAAATAATAAATGTTAACAGTGTTAATGAAAAAATTCAAAGATGGCAGTAAACAAAAATTCAGATTTTTTTTTCAAACATTTTGTGATTTTTATTAACTGTACCTAAAACCACACTTAGCTGAGAAATATTTTCTAGTTTTAACAATATGTTTCTTAAAACCTGGCTTTAAAATTCTGTGAAATGCAAATAAATTGTGTCTATTTAAGACACACTATTTTTTTTTATTTTTTTTAAGATTTTATTTATTTATTTGAGAGAGAGAGAATGAGAGACAGAGAGCATGAGAGGGAGGAGGGTCAGAGGGAGAAGCAGACTCCCCGCTGAGCAGGGAGCCCGATGCGGGACTCGATCCCAGGACTCCAGGATCATGACCTGAGCCGAAGGCAGTCGCTTAACCAACTGAGCCACCCAGACGCCCAAGACACACTATTTATCTTTGTTGAAAAAGGTAATACTTTGTGAGCTAGACAAAAAAGGGAAAAGCACATGAATGAAGGAGAAGAAGGAAATAATATAAGGTTGACTTAAAGACTAGAAAAGTCAACTGAAAATATAGTTCCCTTTCATATCATGCAGTGTGAAGAGTTCTATCACTGAGAGTAACACAGTTAGGTTAAAAAAAAAAAAAAGAACTTTTATGAACAGAAACCTCTCTGGAACCTAAGCCTGAATTTTAGAGTAATTTTGAAATATCTTCCAGCAACAGAATATGGCGCCCAGGAGGCTCACTTCAAGCAGGAAGAGGTCTATAATAACACAGGTGGCTACCCGCATCCTTTCTTCCATCAGTAGATAGATGTTCTCTGACCTTGAATGATAGATATCACCAAGTGAGGTTTTTGTGGGTTTCCCTCACACAACAGAGGGACATATAGTTTCCCAACTATTCCCCTCTTACACCCAAGCTTATGTGACATTTTCTAAGATGTTATGGCTCAAAAATTCATAGATTTTAAGTTTAGTTACTTTGAGCATTCCTTAACCAGGGACATCCTGTTAAAATCATTCCATAAGTAATGGACTTCCTAGTGGGAAATATCATAATTTATGTGCCCTGAGGTCTAGTAGATTGACAAGAAGACTAGATTGGGTCACCTGCTTTTTCTTTCTAATTTCCCCAGAAGCCATTCCCCTTGGAAAGTGGGGTTAAAAACAGATCACAGATCAATTGTTTGACCTCTTCCCTTGCCAACCATCAACTTCAAACAAAACTGTGAAAAGCTCATTAGCAGTTTGAATGCTGTGTGTTTAAATAAAAGTGCTATAACTTCACAAGCATATTTTAACATACAAATAGAAGTTCTGGGTTTTGGATTTGGGTTTTTTTGTTGTTTAACCAGGATAATATGCATACTGGAGGAAAATAATCACTTTAGTAATTCTTGAATATTCATTTCAATGTCTGAAGAACAGAGGAATCGTGAATTATTATAGTGGCAACCCTTCAACTAAGCTGGAACTGCAAAGTTCTACAGATGGGAAGTTGCATCCTAACTTATGAAGATGCCTAAGAAAGGAGCCTGCCTATGTGTGTCAGCGCGTATATATGATTCTGCTTTCATTTGTCACTGCTATCATATAGAGAAAGTGAATACAATGAAACAAAACCTCAGCGGCTACAGCCTGTGAAAGGTACCTGATATTCTTAAGTAAAATATGCCAGAGAATCCTTAACTGCTTCTAACTGAAAAAAATTTGCACATTTGACTCAATCTGAAAATAGTTTTTTGTGGTCAAATTCTACAGCCTATAAAACTCTTCCCTCCCTGGGTGGCAGAGTCAGGAGAAGGGCTAAAACTATGTGCACAGTTGACAGAAGAGAAGTTTTTACTAAGTTGTATTGGGTTTCTGGCAGGTACATAGAGCATGGCAGTGGGAACAGAAGTAGCTGGAATTTAAGTTCAAGTTCCCGCTTTGTGTAATTGCAAAGAGAAAGACTAAGAATATTTACCAATTCAAAAAAAAATCTAGATATTATGACGCATCACTGAAAAGGATCCAAAGAGTGAACAAAATAATGATGAAAGCAGAAAAGATAAAACTGAGACTAAGATGGTCATTTTGCTTTGTCACAAAGAGCTTGTGATTTTGGTAGTACCTGCCCACATGGACACAAATTTATGCTTAATCTTAAGAGACCAAATATCAGTAATTTGTGAGTTTAGATGAATCATTTTCCTTTCATTCACAAAGTCTTCAGTTATAGGACACTTCAGAAATTGTTTAAAAAGGTACCTGAAAGGGAGTGTGTGAAAGGGACGGAGACATAAAGATGCAAGGGCATCCAGTGACCAAAGCTAGAAGAATTCAAGCAACCAAATAAATAATCTAGTATTGGATTAAATAATCTGAGTGTTCCATACTCATTAGTATAGTGCTGGTGAGTATAAAATAAATACCCATGAGTTGGAAATAAGTAGATAATTAAGTATATTAATATGTGGGCTAGAAGTGACACAAGTCTCCCATACAGGAGAATTCTAAATAACTTGTATACATGCTTCTCCTCAAGGAGGTGGGATATAACTCACCACCCTTTGAGTGAGGATTGTGCTTATGGACTTGCTTCCAAAGAGTACAGTATGGAAATGGGGTAAGAGGAGCTTAGAGTGAAGAAATCTGGCAAACATTACCCGAACCAATGATCAAGGTCCACATCATGATATGTCACGTTGATAACCTGTGTCTTTGATATGATGCATTTAGAATGACACTTTACCTCTGTGGTCTTTCTCCTCACAATCTGAATTCTAGTTGTATAACTTGAGACAAACACTGTACAAACATATATTGAAAGACACTCAACAAAACACCTGACTCCTCAAAACTGTCAAGGCCATCCAAAACAAGGAAAGTCTGAGCAACTGTCACAGACCAGTGAACGCTAAAGACACATGAAGACAAAATGCAATGCCATATCCTAGATGGAGTCCTAGAATAGAAAAAGCACGTTAGGAAAAGCTAGTGAAATACAATAAACAGTGGTGTTTAGTTAATGGTAATGTACCAGTGTCAGTTCCATAACTGTAGCAAATGTGCTTTAGTAATGTGTGAGGTCAATAATAAAGGAAACTGAGTGGGGAATATGTGGGAATGCACTACACTATCTGCAACTTTTCTGTAAATACAAACTTATTCTAAAATAAAACATTAATTTAAAAAAGTGAACATACACATACAAAAGGCATCCGGATTATAGAGACCCAAATGACAATTACAACTAAGATATTCACACTAATAAGCAGCCTTTATAAGAAACATCCCTTAAAGACTACCTCTTTGTCAAAATTTGATTCTCTCTGTATACCCTGCATTACAATGATGTATCATTAATTTCTATTAATTATCTACTTCCAATCTCAAAATAAAAGCAATCTATTAGCATGTGGACTCCTAGGAAAAAGGTAGGGATGAAATAAAAGAAAGAACAATTTAAAAAAAGTATAAATATGCCCAGAAAAATTGATCTCCAATATTAAGAACTTTCATTATTATTATCTATGCATCTACTTAAATTTCATTAAAGAATGCAATTGAACTTGATATATATTTTTTAAAAGATCTATTTATTTATTTTTAGAGAGAGAAAGAGCATGTGCGTGTATGCACATATGGGGGGAGGGCAGCGGGAGAGGGAGAAGCAAAGAATCTCAAGCAGACTCTCCACTGAGCCCAGAGCCCCACTGGGGGCTCAATCTCAGGATCCTGAGATCATGACCTAGGCCAAAATCAAGAGTCCACTGCTTAAACAACTGAACCACCTAGGGACCCCGAACTTGATATATTTTGAAAGTCCATCCTAAACAGCCAAATTTATCAACACAGAGTTCTCTGAATAAGGTCCAGAGCTATTTCTTGCCTCTGCAAGCTTATTTCATTTTCAACTTTTATGACATTTTTGTATTTCACTTAACAGTTATTTTTCACAAAGGTAAACATTTGCTACAATTTCCTGTGTGATATTATGTATATGTAAATATCAGCAAAGCTACACTGAAGCAGAGGAACAGAAAGACCTCCTAAGCTTACTATCCACCTAAACAATACACTCCAACAAAGTGCCCTTACAGGGATCATAATTCAAATTTATGTCCTGGCAAAAGTGCAAATATCCTTATGGCACATTCCTTCAAGGTCTTCCAATTATTAGCTGGAACTAAAATATTAATTTGAAAAAGAAAAATTTCTACTATTTTTTGTAGTTAGATTTTTTTTTTTAACTAAAAAGCCATTTGGGGCGCCTGGGTGGCTCAGTCGTTAAGCGTCTGCCTTCGGCTCAGGTCATGATCCCAGAGTCCTGGGATGGAGTCCCACATCGGGCTCCCTGCTCTGCGGGAGGCCTGCTTCTCCCTCTCCCACTCCCCCTGCTTGTGTTCCCTCTCTCGCTGTGTCTCTCTCTGTCAAATAAATAAATAAAATCTTTAAAAAAAAAAAAAGCCATTTGGACACAAGTCCCTGACCTTAATGTATTTTGACAATATTGTCTTTATCTTTTATAACTTTTTAATTATTATTAAAAAGGAAAACTATTTTAAATTAAAATAAAAGCATCCCACATGTACCCTTTCCTGTCACCTACAAACAGTTTCTCTTTTCCTGAGTGTGCAGTATGGTAAGGAAGAGAGTCTATCTATCAGGAGATTTCTCATATTAGTCATATAGAATGAGGTGCAGTAACTGCATGCTTCTTTCCCACGGACAATCATGTATACCTTGGCACTGCTGGTATGCACTTTGCATACCCACTTTGCAAGATAACTCAATGGGATACAAGCCAAGGAAAAGCAAATTGCATTGTAGTATCACTTTAACACTGACTATACAGATAATTTACAAAATAAAACTTTGGAGGACAAAAATACATTTCCCATGGTATGGCTTAAGTTCTCATGTTAACTGATCTATCAATAATATTTTGTACGTTTGAACACTCCTTTCTACAAAGAGTTCTCTCTTCCCTAAATCTGTAAATATTTATACACCAAACATCTGCTCTACCATTTCTTTTTGCTTCCTTGTGCTTTCATCAGTATCATTTTACAATCTGCATTGTCCGTTCTATGAGATGATCTGACATCTGCTCAGAATTACTTGTGATCTACAGTTAATTATACAATGGTATGCAAACCGTTGCATACCTGAAGATACTTTAGAGCAAAGAAAATTAATTGATTCCCCATTTATAATACAGTTTCTAACTCATTTGCTTGGGCAGCTGTATTTAATATTATGAAATTAGTCAAAGAAATAAAATTCTCAGAAGACACACTGCAGTCCAGTAATTGCTTTTCATCATGATTTACTCTTCTCATTAAAAACATATTGATAATCGATCTAGACAGGATACTATTCAATATTACATAGAGAGAGATAAAAAGTACCTTTCTTTTTCCCTAAGGTATTATGACTGATATGTTAGACTATAACCAAAAATATAAAGCTTTAAAATTTCCAAGGAACTTTTATATGCATTTTCTTAGTTACATACTCCATATAGATTTCATTCATATTATGAGAGAGCATGAAATAAATACATCCATTGCTAATAACCTGATTTAGGTGCTCAGCATCTCCCTTCATGACTATTCCCAAGATTTTCACTCTCTAGCAATACATTCTTTAGTTTCTGTGAAAGTGAGATTTTCCTGGCAGCAATCTCAGCATGGAACTGCACCACTTAACACCCTCCATTGTCTACCAGATAAAGTTAATTTGCCTGATTATAACAGAAAAGGCTCTTCCTTGAATATCAAATTATCTTTCTAGGACTTGAACTTTAAACCACAATCATATCAAAATCTTTACATTTTGTTGACTTTGTCGATGATTCCCACACATCCACAACTGATAAATTATTGAACACTACATCTGAAACAAATAAATAAAAAATTTAAAAAAATTCCCACACATCCATATTGATTCCTCTGCAATGAGTTTTTCTCTGCCTTATGCAGGGCCTATTACCCACTGTAATGCATACCCATTCATCAACCTACTCATATTTTAAGATTGAGTGTATACCTTGTGTACATACTTACTTTGTAAGATTAACATTTGCAGAGAAAAAAAACAAGAGAAGAACTAACCCAACTCATCCATCTACTCTGATCTCCAGTGAGGGTCAATAGTAAACCATGGACTAAACCCAACTGGAAGAAAGAATTCCTGAGAAAATACTGATGGTGGAAAAGTGTGGAGAATAAAATTTGGCCCCTGCACTTGGCCAAAATTTAATTTTTAAAACAAATAAGAATGATAAAATTTTACCATGTAGTTTTAAAACCTAGCAATGTTGGGATGTTTGGGTGGCTCAGTCAGTTAAGCATCTGCCTTTGGGGCTCAGGTCATGATCCCAGGTTCTTGGGATCCCACATAGGGCTCCTTGCTCAGCAGAGAGCCTGCTTCTCCCTTTGCCTGTGCTTCCCCTGTTTGTGCTCTCTCTCTCTGACAAATAAATAAATAAGATCCTTATAAAAATAAAAAAATAGTAAAACCTGGCAATATAGTTTGAGACACTGTAAGCATATGGTCTAGAAAAATTTTCCCCCTTTACATTAAAAACAAAGGAAAAGAATATAAATATGATTTTAGGAAGTAGTAAATCTTCAAATAAGAAAAAAAGAGGGTTTTTTTGGAAAACAATTAGGAAATAGCATATTCTTTCCAAAGTAGTCTCAATAAGTAATAAAAATTCATGGGGATGTAGTTTTTTAAGTCCTAGTAATTCAATCCTGTTTTTGCCTTGGCTTATTGTATAAATCTATAATTGCCATCATTATTATTGGTTTAGACTATATGATTTATCACCTGGAACTGAGCATTTCTAGTAATTCTAGAAAAAAATATAAGGCCAGGAAAGGAAAAGTGGATGGATATTGGCTGAGCAACTGATGTGTCACCTGGAATCATTAAATAATTCTTCCCAGTGTCTTTTTTCTCAGTTAGATTCCAAACTGAAAAACTTGTTCTATTATTATGACACAGTCATTTACAATAATATTCTCTTGCTTATTTGATGGCCTAAATTGACTGAGAGTAATGAAAATATGACAGAAAATAATGATATACAGCTAGTAGTCATGAATATAAAAAGATACCTTTAAGTTACTCGAAAAAAGTACTTCACAACACTTTCTCACTTTATTGGTTAACACATTCACTATGTCTAATCTGCTGAAATATCACTCAATTAACACTCATTAGATCTGAGTTCCTGAGTCTTAGCCCAGTATGTGTTATGAATAGCATGAGCCCATCACCTCTGCTGACTGAATTTAAAACACTGGACAAAATGTAGAAACAGCTACCTGGAGACACTTAAAAAAAAAAAAAAAAAAAGCAGGTTCTGAAAAGTTGTAAAAACTAGAAAAACAACCTGCATGGAAATTAGCTTTTCAGTTTTCCACAAGTATGGCAGGTGTCAGGGGTGGGTGGTGGAGGAGGTGTGTATATGTGTGTGGGCGCGTGCGTGGACATGTGCGTGCAACTAGTTGCAGAGAAGCATGGATACAAGGGGGATAAAACTTCAAGAAAACTCATGCTTTGTTAGCAGATAAAGGAGAAAAAAGGTCATCTTTTGGCTACAGAATTAGATGAATTCCTTTAGAGGAAAGAGCCAGGGAGGGAGGATCCTCTAATTCTGTGTATGCATGCACAAAAATCTCAGCCTACCCCCCAAACCATCCACACCTAAAACAGATCATATCAGCATAGCAAAAGCTTAGAGTACTGATCTGAAAGTTGAGCCACCATAAACAGAAAACAAGTCAGAATTTAAGATCTCCATATAACCAGTTTGATTCTCTGTTACTACAAAAACATCCCTCGGGAAGAGTGTAAGAGGGCTCTGAGACTATACATCACTGCATTCACAATGTCCTAATACAATTCAAAATTCTTCAGGATACAAAGAACTATGAAAAGGCAACAAATGCTCATGGGAGAATGTGATCAATAGATGCTAACCCCAAAATGACTGTAATATTAAAACAATCAGACAGAGATTTTAAATCAGTTATAAAACAATGTTTCATAAGGTAAATAGAAATGCGCTTGAAATGTATGATATATATGAAATTTCAAGACAGAATTTAAAACTTAGAAAAAAGAACCAAGTGAAAATTTTAAAACTAAAAAATGCAATGTCGGGCGCCTGGGTGGCTCAGATGGTTAAGCGTCTGCTTTCGGCTCAGGTCATGATCCCAGGGTCCTGGGATCGAGTCCCGCATCGGGCTCCCTGCTCAGCAGGGAGCCTGCTTCTGCCTCTCTCTCTCTCCCTGTCTCTCATGAATAAATAAATAAAATCTAAAAAAATAAAAATAAAAATAAAAAATGCAATGTCTTAAATATAAATTCGGTGGTGAGCTTAACAACAGAATGTAAATAACAGAGGAAAGAGATAATGCTTGTGAAAGTATATCAATAGAAATTATCCTATGAAGGATAGAAAGAAGAAAGATGGAAAAAATGAACAGAACTTCAAGGACCTGTGGGACAGTATCAAACTATCGAGCATCTGTTTAATTAAAGTCTCAGAAGAGACAATAAAGGGCCCCTGGGTGGCTCAAATGGTTAAGCGTCTGCCTTCGGCTCAGGTCATGATCCCAGGGTCCTGGGATCGAGTCCCGCATTGGGCTCCCTGCTCCTTGGGAGCCTGCTTCTCTCTCTCTGTCTCTCATGAATAACTAAATAAAATCTTTAAAAAAAAAAAGAAGAGAGAATAAAAAGATTGGAGCACAGACGATATATGAATAACTAATGGCTACAAATGTTCCAAATTCAGGGAAGATAGAAATTTACAGATTGAGGAAACTCAACAAATCTAAACTGGATAAACTTGAAGAAAATCATGGCTTTTAGATACATCATAAACTGCTAAAAAACCAAATACAAAAAGTATTGAAAATGGCAGAAGAAAATTGTGAGTTATATACAGAGAAATCATTATCCCAATGGCCACAAATTTCTCATCAGAAACCACAGAGGCCAGAAGACTGAAAAAAAGCATGTTTAAAGTACTGAAAGAAAAATATGCAAGTAGATCCTTCAGGAATGAAGGGAAGATAACTACTTTTTCAGAGGAAAGAGTATAAAGAATTTGTCCCCAGCATATCTGCTCTTACAAGAAATACTAAAGGAAGATTTTTCAGTCTGAAGAGAAATGATACCAAAAGAAACCTGGTTCTTCAGAAATGAAGGAAGAGCAAAAGAAATGTAAATATCAGGGTAAATATAGAAGATATTTTTTTCTTATAAGTTTAAAAATATGTTGACTATTAAAGCAAAATGGCCTGGTGTGGTTATCAATATACATGGATTTAACCCATAACAACTATAACATGAAAACCAGTAAGGTATTCACCTAAATGTTTGTAAGTGTCTGCACTGTACATCTAGTAGACTATAAAGTTTTAGGTATCATTTAGTAACCCACAGAGCAAGTACCAAAAAAATATCTGATGACATATAGCACAAAAGCCAATAGATTAAAATGAAATACTAAAATATATTTATATAGTACAAAAGAAGGCAGAAAATTAGAAGCAGAGAAACCAAAACAGAGGGGACAAACAAAATATAAAAACAAATTGGTAGACCTAAATCAAAATATATCAAATATTATATTAAATAAAAGGCAAGCCAGACAGAGAGTTTTTTAAAAACTAAGAGCTTACTGTAAGGTACTTATAAGAGTTAAAAATAAATGGGCAGAAATAGATACCCAATGCCAAGAGGAAGCACAAGAAGGCTGGAGTACTTATTCTATTATCTAATACAATAGACTTTGACATCAACGGTATCCTCAGAGATAAAGAAGAATTATTCTTTATGATAAAAGGAAAAAACTCACCAGAAAGATGTACAATCATAAATTAGAATGTGCCTAATAACAGAGCCTCAACATATGTTGAACAAAAATAGAACGAAAAAGAAAAATAGACAAATTCACAATCATAGTAGAAGATTTTAACAATTCTCTCCTGGCGATTGATAGAACAACTAGCCCAAACATCAGTAAAATTATAAAAGATCTGAACAGCACCATTTATGAACCACTTTGTTCTCTATCCAGCACCTTCACACTATATATTCTCTTCAAGCCCATATGTGTATTCACTAGGGCAGACCATATGCTAGGAAAGAAAACAAAGTCTCGTTAAATTCAACAGGATTCTCTTCCCACAATAAAATTAAATTAGGAATTAATAAAAATTTAAACAAAAATAAATAAAAATTTAGAAATTAAAAATATTTTGAGGAAAACTCTAAATATCTGGGGTTTAATCATTCAGAGGACAAATATGAAATGACAAGGAAATTGGAATCATAATAAAAATAAAACATATCAAAATTTGTGGAATGTCGCTGAAGCAGTATTTAGCAAAAAAAAATTATACTGTTACATGCTTATATTAGAAATAGAAGAGATTAAAAAAACTCAATGGCCTACTTTTCTTCTTTAGAGAAAAAGAAACAATGCAAAGCCAAAGTAAGGAATGGAAAGGAATTTATACAAAAAAAAAAAAGAGTAGAAAAATCAAGGAATGAGAAATCAAGTAGAGAAGATTAGCAAAGAAGATTAGATGATTCTTTAAAAAGATCAACAAAATTGGCAAACCCCTAGCTAAATATATAATATAAATCACCAATATCTGGAATGGTAAGGGCATTATTATAACAGATTATATAGTTATTAAGTGGATAATACAGAATACTTGGAACATCTAAATGTCAACACACTTAACACCTTACAAAGAACGGAAAATTTGAAATATACAACATACCCAAAGAAATGCCACAAGAAACAGAAATTTTGAGTAGTCTTATATGTATTTTTAATGAATTTATTATCAAAAAACTTCTCAAAAAAAGAAAACACTAAGCCCATAAGTTTTCACTGGTGAATTCTGTCAAATACTCAAGGAATAAATAACATCAATGCTACACAATATAATTTTTAGAAAATTGCAGGAGGAATCATTCCCCATCTCATTTTATGAGGCCTGCACAAATATAATACCAACCCCGGCAAAGATATTACAAAAAGGGAAATTTCAGAGCAATATCTCTCATGAATAATCCCTTATGAAATATTAGAAAATCAGAGCCAACAATACATAAAAAGGATACTACAATATGTTCAAGTAGGGTTTATCCCAAGAAAGTAGAGTTGACATAACATTAAAAAAAAAAAATCATTTAATGAAATTCAACATACTAACAAAAAAAAGGAAAAAAAAAGACATGATTAATTCAATAGAGACATAAAAACTTTTGGAAAAAAATCAATACTGATTGATGAAAAAACCTGGCAAACTAGGAATAGCATAGAATTTCCTCCAACTACTAAAGAATATCTGTGAAAACCATTCCTCCAACATCATACTTAATGTTAAAAGACCAATAAGTATTTTAATTGAATTAAACTTTCCCTGGAGGAAGGGAAGAAAGCAAGGATGCTGCTTTTACCACCTCTATTCAAAACTGTACTAGAACAAATAAATGATTATATCAGGGCAAAAAGAAATGGAAAATAAAATTTAGAAAAAAATCAACTTATAATAATACCAAAACCCACAAAATACCTGTGAATATTTCTGTCAAAAGACATCTTGTACTTTGCTATTGCTAAGAGGTCATAAAGAAGACCTAAGTAAATGGGGAGATGCATCACATTTATAGATTAAAAGAATTAGGATTGTTAAAAAGGTAATTCTCCTGAAATGGAGTTATGTCAACAACATAATTCCTGTCCAAATTCCCTCAGTTTGGGATTTTTTTTTTTCTGATTTTACAAGCTGATTCTACAGTTTCTATGAAAATGCAAAGGACTTAGAATTACCAAAGCAATTATATATGTTACGTGTATAATAAGTACACATACTAAACAATAAATGTATTTAATATATATGTAGAGTTGTTTGACTTACCTGACCTGATTTCAAGATTTACTATAAATCTCAAAATCAAGACAGTTTGGCATTGCAAAGAAGATAAATATATAAATCAATGACACATACAGAGAGTCCGGAAATACACCCACCCATAGGTGGTTAATTGATTTGTCAACAAAAGTGCCAAGACAACTCAGTGTGGTAAAGAAAGCCTTTTCAATAAACGATGCTGGAACCACTGAATATCCAAATGGGGGGAGAAAAAAAAAAGAGCATCATCCTTTACTTAACATTATAAGGAAAATTTAACTTCAAATGAATCATAGGTCTGAATGTAATCCCTAAAGCTCTAGAAACTCTAAATGAAACTAGAAAATCATCAAGATCTTGAGGTGGGAAGGGTTTCTTTTTTTTTTTTTTTTAAGATTTTATTTATTTGCGAGAGAGACAATGAGAGAGAGACAGAGAGCATGAGAGGGAGGAGGGTCAGAAGGAGAAGCAGACTCCCTGCTGAGCAGGGAGCCTGATGTGGGACTCGATCCCGGGACTCCAGGATCATGACCTGAGCCTAAGGCAGTCGCTTAACCAACTGAGCCACCCAGGCGCCCAAGGTGGGAAGGGTTTCTTATGTAGAACTTAAAAAGAACAAAACCCTAAAGAAAAATTTACAAATTGGACTTAAGTTAAAGTGTTTTGCTCTTTGAGAGACATGATAAAGAAACAAAAGGCAAGCCACTAAGGAATAACAATCACCACATACGTATCAGACAAGAAACTCGTACCCAGCATATAAGAATATTTTTATGACCCAAGCATGCAAAAGTTTATCATGGAAATGCACATTAAAATCACAAATTGAGGGGCATCTGGGTGGCTCAGTCATTAAGCGTCTGTCTTTGGCTCAGGTCATGATCCCAGGGTCCTGGGATCGAGCCCTGCATCGGGCTCCCTGCTCAGCGGGAAGCCTGCTTCTCCCTCTCCCATTCCCCCTGCTTGTGTTCCTTCTCTTGCTCTCTCTCTCTCAAATAAATAAATAAAATCTTTAGGAAAAAAAAATCACAAATTGAGATAACACTACTTGTTGGTTAGATGGACTGACAATAAGAAGACTGGTCAAACCAAGTGTCACTGTGGCTATTGTGCAGCTGAAACTTTCACATACTGCCTGAAGGAACTCAAAATGGTACATCACTTTGGAAAACAGTTTGGAATTTTCTTAAAAAGTGGAGCATACCTAAATCAAGTGATACAGCTTTTCAATTCTCAACTACTTAACCAAGACAAATGAAAATAAACGTCTACAGAAAGACTTGTATATATTCTTAGTGACTTTACTTTCAGTAGCCAAAACTTGGAAACAGCCCAAATGTCTGCAAATCTCATGGGAAAATATAAGCAAATTGTGCTATACTCATAAAATGGAATATTAGTCAATTAAAAAAAGAAATGGACTATAGAGGCACACAATAGTAGAAATGAATCTCAAAATTTTCATGTTGAGCTACAGAGGTTAAGTTTTTCAGCATACTGTGTGATTTTTATTATATAACAGTCTAGAAAATAAAATCTAATATATAGTGACTAAAAGCACATTAATGGCTGCCTGAAGATGGGCCTTGGGGGAGGAACAGAAGACAAGAACAGAGAATTATTGGTACGTGATGGCAATGTTCATTGTCTTGATTGCACTGATGGTTTCATAGATGTATACATATGTTAAAACTGACTAAATTATACATTTTGAATGTGTATACTTAATTGTATTTCAATAGAGTTGGGAAATAATAGAAATACAGAAGATGATTAATGAGAGAGAGATTGATTCTGTGAAGATTATTAAACATTAAATAAGACACAGTCTTTTCCCTCATGGGACTTTTAGTCTCATAGGGATGATAATATCTGCACCAAGAGATAAAACAAAACAGATTTAAGTAGGTTTTCCAAGAAAATGGAAAAAAAATAACTGCTTAAAGTCAAAGGAAATACAGTTTATTTTCATCTGTGAAACTTTGATAGTTTCATGTTAGGGAGAGGCATTTGAGCTTTGCCTTTATGTTGGGGTAGAATTTTGACAGGTGCATCTTGCACAGGAAGCCAAGTGTGAGTAGACGCTCCTTTGTTTGTTTGGCTTTTTTTGAGAGAGAGAGAGCATGAGTGAGCAGCGGGGAGGAGCAGAGGGAGAGGAAAAGAGAGAATCTTAAGCAGTCTCCATGCCCAGAGCAGAGCCCAACGTGGAGCTTGACACAGGGCCCAACTTGGGGCTCAATCTCATTACCCTGAGATCATGACCTGAACTGAAATCAAGACTGGGCATTTAACAGACTGAGCCACCCAAGCACCCCATGTAGAAGCTACTTTGGAAAAAAGGGAGGTTAAAAGCAAATCTGTGGTGTAAAGGACAAGTGTTTTACTGCATTGCAAGTACTCCTTCATAACTTGAGTGTGGCACGCATGTATGATCATTATGGGAAACTGAGTACATGTTATTAATATTTGTTTAAAAAATACTATGACATCGCTGGTTTGGCAATGAATGTTTCCTAATATTACCTTGCAAAGTTGTGCAACTGGAAGATATTGCTGGTGAGAAATGCTATAAATAATCATTTGAAATGGTTACAGAGATTGTTGAATGGTTGGAATGCAAAAGAGGGAATAGATATGAAGTATAAAAGAAGCTTGAATAGATCTTGGAAATTATTTAGATGTCAGGGTGGGGAGAGATTGCTGGAGAAGGAGAAGAAAAGTAAAAAAACTCCACACTTTAATCTTGGATAACCTAGGGAATGGTATTGTCCTTGTCAGAATCAGAGATTTGAATGAAAACATCTGTTTTGGTAGAGAGACATAGGTTTGGGACAGTGGAATAAGAAGATTCTGTAAC
>NW_028020040.1:0-11092 GCF_054177405.1 Leptonychotes weddellii
CTCTCTGTCAAATAAATAAAATCTTTTTGTTTGTTTGGGTTTTTTTTGTTTGTTTGTTTTTTAAAGATTTTATTTATTGGACAGAGAGAGATACAGCGAGAGAGGGAACACAAGCAGGGGGAGTGGGAGAGGGAGAAGCAGGCTTCCCGCGGAGCGGGGAGCCCGATGCGGGGCTCGATCCCAGGACCCTGGGATCATGACCTGGGCCGAAGGCAGATGCTTAACCGACTGAGCCACCCACGCGCCCCAATAAATAAAATCTTTAAAAAAACAAAAAAGAAAAACATTTGGGTTAGTTTCTATTATATTTCTGAGATTTAGAAATACTTAATTCAAAAGTACTTACTTTTAAGCCAATTAAACAGAGCTCTTTTACAAATTAATTTTGGCAATACCATTCAGAGGTAGAAAAGTAACCGTATCTCGAATGCACACACCTAGACATACATAACAGCCTAACACAGCTATCTTACATTTTAAAATTTTAGCCATGAATCGGGTATAATAGTATAAAACTCGCTAGTTTATAAATAATGATTAGAATAAATTAAGTTTATCCATTCAGATGACTAAAGCTTTTTACTATTTGTGAAAAAGACTTTTAAGATTTGAATTCATCCTTGAGAAGTAATCTCAAGGAGGCTATAGTCTATAGAGTTTGGGTAAGAGAGCCTGTCCAGCCATCTATGTTTTAAAAAGGACTCTTTCCTTCCCGCCCCCCCCGCCCCCCCCCCGCCAGTCTCCAGTGAGTTTTAGTTACCTCCTAGGGTGTTTCAAAGACATGGTAAGATTTACATCTTCAAGGCACAGAGAAATGCAAGTTTTCTTCTAGGAATTTAGATATATTTCTCCATTACCAGAAGTCTAGGGTAATTGCTACCTAGTTTTTTTTCTCCTTAAGTATAGGACAATTGTATTTCCAAAATGATTTTTGCAGTATCTATGGATGTCTGAAGGCTAATAGGAAAGGATCTAAATAGATTTTTGAGTTGCTTTCAGAGTTAGGCTTTTGTTTTTCTAAAGAGTTAAGTTGTAAATCAATAATTCTTGGGGTGCCTGGCTGGTTCAGCCAGTCGAGCATGTGACTCTTCTATCTCTGGGTCGTGAGTGTGAGCTCCACATTGGATGTAGAGATTACTTAAATAAATAAATCTTTTTTAAAAAATCAATAATTCTTTTTTTAATTTAATTTAATTTTTTATTTTATTCATTTTATTTTTAAATAATCTCTACACCCAATGTGGAGCTCACGACCCCAGGATTGAGAGAGGCATGCTCCACTGAGCCAGCCAGGTGCCCCAAGAATTATTGATTTTGAACCCTTTTTTAAATTTGCATTCCTGCAAACTATCTTCAAAGAATTGCATAACTTTTTTCATTAAAACACTTAGAGGTTAATTAGCCCACTCAACCGTACTGTTTTGAATTTTCCTTTTTATATCAGGGAGAAAATTTCCAACTAAGATAGAAATCAAAGGATTTCAATGTTCTGCTGTCCAGGGGACATGAATTCTTTGGGTGGGGGCCTCGAATATATCCACAAAAGATATTGCAAAAGAGGACCTGAAGCTTGCTGAGCCTGATTATAGAACCCAGCAAAATGAGCCTTATTGTCTAGCCCAGGCACTTTTGAATTTATTTCCTGGCTTCTAGCATTTACACGAGTAACCTGAAGACCATGGGCCCAGATATTAGGTTGAGTGCTCTCTGTATATCTAGTAGGGAAAGGGAAGTTAAAATAAGCAGCTTGGTGTTTAAGGGATTTTCTGGGGAAGGTGGAGGAGTTTGGGGAGTTAACTTCCTTGCTGAGGAGAGAGGACCAGATTTTAAGAAGGGCAATTTACATGGAGTGTGGACTTTAATTTTGTTCTAAGTTTAATTTCTGCTCTTTCATCTAGTTAAAGGAGGCCCCAGGGCTAGCCATTCTGCTTCTTAGTGTCCACCTTTTAATTTGGTCTTTCCACAGGTACTAATGAAACAATTGTTTAGGGTCAATGCTCTCTAAAAAAATTTTTCAAATACAGAAGTTCTTCAAATTCAAAAGGTCCACTGATTGGCCATTGACAAGTAGGATCTATTCATCCCATTAGCCACTAAAACCAACAAACCTGTTTTGGCTTCACCAGGATGCAAGAGGTATCCCTGAAGGAGAGTGCAAAAGATGCAGTCCACACAAGATCCAGAAAGGTCACTCCTGGCATAAGCCTAAGAAAGCAAAGACCTCCGTTGTCACAAGTAGTAAGAATTGTATAGTGAGGTCTCTCACAGAAAAACTAATCTGGGTCACAGGGCAAGTGCTACTGGAATGGGACTTTTCCAGAACTAACAAGACAATGAAGGTTGAGGTGACAGAGGCCCCTTATGGACCGGGACCCCTTAGCAATCCCCTGAGATCTGGCACAGTCTACAAAGAGAAGGCTGCCTGTGACTTTGTGTCTTGGAATTCCAGTCTATTCAAATGGCCACCAGATGCACACCAGTATGTACACCTTCCAGATGGTGCAGGCCAGAGGGAATATTCTTAGTGGTCATAAAGCCAAACTCTCAGGACATAGAAGAAGACAAAGGAAAAACTCATCAGACCCATGGTTTTTCCCTTTATGACAAACAACACAAAAGACAGAGACAAAAGAAAACAATGACCATCTCTGGGAGAAAGGATCGATAGAAGACGAGAGTCCTCGTTACCAAATCTTCACCAGAGTCGCTCTACACAAAGAAAGAAATCCACAGGTGTTTTCTCCTGTCAGTCTAAATTTTAAAAAAGGACTCTCACCACTCTCACTTCCAGCAGACCCCTCAGACAGAAGTCCAGGAGACTGACACGATAAGAATTCCCAGCTTCTATCAGTGCTTGTCAGAATTCCCAAGATCTCAGTGGCAGCAGCCCTGGGGCAAGCCCTGTCCAGCTAGTGAAATCTCCTGGCTGCCTCACCAACGCTGTAGGGGAAAAAATAAATTTCCATCTACCTTTCTAGATTCTTGGCTGAGACACACCCTGTAATAAAAGATTAACAGGAAAAAAATAAATTTAATTTAATTTAGTATGTACATGGGCCCCAAAATTATGACACCAAAAGTAGGGACCAAAGCAGGCAGCTTTTATACCTTTCGGAGAAAGAATACATTTATAAAGAACTAACAGGACAAAGGACGCCTCTACCCTCCAGGTGCTGGGAGGGTACCGTTCACATAGGGACTTTATTTCTTGCTTTCAGGGGGACAGGGAGGGTCAGAGTGCCCCTCTTGCACTTGCTGTTTCCCAAGTAACTTTAATTCAAAATACTCAACATGCCAGAGTGACACACCTTGGGGTGGCCTGCCCTGAACCCCATCAATAGTGTCTCCTTCACAGTCACCGATCATAGTAGCAAGGCTTTTCTGAGTATTCACAGTGCCCCTTAGCACTAATTACCTTACATTGACCTTCCACAATCCAGTGAACTGTAGGTACTATTATTCCACTCCTTTCCTCAGCGAGGATATTGAGGTGTAGAGATTTCCAGTGACTTGCCTAAAGTCAGACAGCCGCTTTAGCAGCTCCAGGATTCAAACCCAGACCTGTCTGACTCTAGATGCTGTGCTTTTTGCCTCTGTGCTGACCGCACCATCTCCCCACTCCTGGTCTTCCCTTCCCCAAAGCGTGGTATCTCCGGGACCACTGACATGGTATTAGACTCTATGTTCCTGTTCCATTTTGGCCATGTCTTCTCTCTTAGTCTGTCCAAGTTACTGTGACAGAAATACCATCGAATGGGTGGCTGATCAACAACAGAAATTTATTTCTCACACTTCTGGAGTCTGGAGAGTCCAACATCAAGGCACTGGCTGATTCAGCGTCTGGGATGAACTACTTCCTGGTTCATAGACAGCTGTACCTTTGCATTCACCTCTCATGGAGGAAGGGGCAGGAAGGCTCTCTGGGGTTTCTTTTATAAGAGCACTAACCCCATTCATGAGGGCTCCACCCTCATGACCTCATCACCTCCCAAAGGCCTTTCTTTGCCGGAAAAAGCTCCATTCGTTATGCCGTTTAGAGAAGTGACTTGTCTGCCTCTCAACGTGTTTTAAAATCATGGGCTTAATAAAGCCACTCCAGACCCCTTATGTGGAATCTCTTTTCTCTTTCTCTCTGGTTTTCTTTTCATGTCCTCCATGTTTCAAATTATTACTACAACCTCCCATCTGTGACAAAATTTTTTTTAAAACAGTTTTCTTAGAAGACTGCCTTTCTCTGTCAATGAGTGAGAACTCCTGGAGGGATTCATAAAGAGCCAGGATAGGTTTTTATTTCTATCCTAAAAACAATGGGGTAAGTAACGTGTCTTTGGTGAGCCGCCAGCACATTCTTCATACCAGCATTGGCTAAAGTGATCTGGAGCTTCTTTTTTCCTTTTTTTTTTTTTTTTAATTTTATTTATTTGAGAGAGAGAGAGAGCGCGCGCGCACATGAGTGGGGGGAGGGGCAGAGGAAGAGGGGGAGAGAGAGAGAGAGAGAGACAAGCAGACTCCCCACTGAGCGCAGAGCCCAACCCAGGGCTTGATCCCAGGACCCCAAGATCATGACCTGAGCCAAAGTCAAACACTTAACTGACTGAGCCACCCAGGCGCCCCTGATCTGACACTTCTAACTCGATATTAATAGAGACAGTTCTGATTTAGTGTCAGGGTTTTCATGGGTTTATTGTTTCTTCTATTGTCTAACAACGTTTTAGAGGTGAATGTCCACATAATTAAAGTATCTGAGGGCTACCATGTGAGTCCTGGCTTACAAAGGGTGCTGAATGTATAGATTTAAGGCAGTGTGTGTTAAAAGGCATATTCCAGTTATGAAAGGAAACGAGTCAGTTACACAATGGAAGGATTTCCTTACTTTTTCCTCTGCTGTTTCAGAGGGGGGTACAATGGTCTAAAACTCAGATTTGTTTGGGTTGACTTTTCATAAATTTACTGGGCTATAAATGGGAGTTAATCTACACCATACACAAATTATGTATTAAATAGTTTGGAAAACTAAGGATCTGGCTTACCACTATTACCTACATAAATTACCTGGAAATCTTAGATATAATATTTTAAATATTTTTCCCCAATGACTAGGCCAAGGATTTTTAAACTGGGGTGCATGGAAAGTTTTGGAAATTGGGGGATTTATCTATGCATTTTCTGGAAAGATAGTCCATAACTTTCATTAGAATCTTGGTAACCCCTTCCCCACCACCCCAAAAAAGGATACAAAACTTACACCTAAAATTGATTTTACAAATTTTTTTCGATCTGAGGCTTGAAATCTAATGAAAAAACAAACAACCTTATGTCCTTTCCTTCTGTGCCTGTTCAATCACCCCACACCTCCCAAAATGAATGGTATGTGTGTGTGGGAGGGGCGGGTGCCTCTGTAAAGCCTTCTCTTAGGACGGCAGGATGCAAGAAAAAAAGATAGAAAAAAAATTTTAAATAGTGGTAGAAATTTTCTTTTTTTATAGAACTCTGCCTTGAGTTTTTTAATTTTTAATTTTTAAAAATCCTCTCCTGAGTTTCTTGACTATTCTTATCATCGTTACTGTAAATTCTTTTGTGGATGACTGTAACGCACTAGATTCTATTTTAGCTAGCAGAGCCGACACAGCAGATTTATGTTCTGTTATAAATTAAGTGATGTGATGACATATGCTTAGTGGTTAGACTGACATGCAAAATAAATCAAATGTAATCATTTGAATATAAGTTTGAGAGATAAAGTAAACAATTTTGGGGTTGAAACCAAAGACAGAACCATAGGAGTAGCGGTTTGCCAAAGCACAAATAAGCTAATTCTGCTTGCAGTCAGCAAAAGAAAAATAATTTCAATTGGATATTTTATTTTTCTTTTCCTATGAGTACCGTACCTCTTTTCTCTGTGAGGAAACAACTCAAAGAGGTGAAAAAATTTGCCTACAGTCCTACAGCTGGTAGGTGGCGGGACTGAGATTTCAAACCTACGGATGTGTGATCCCAAAACTCACTGGACACACTGTTGGGTAGGATTGTGCTTTATTCACCTTTGAAGAGCTGACAAGTGCCAGCACCTTGCTATACACATAGCAGGTACTCAGTAAATGCTTTTGAAAACGAATGAATGAATAAATGATAGATCTGGTGAGAAGAAGGCATAAGGACTTTTTTTTTTTTTTAAAGATTTTATTTATTTATTTGACAGAGAGATAGACAGAAGAGCACAAGCAGAGGGAGTGGCAGAGGGAGAGGGAGAAGCAGGCTCTGCACTGAGCAGGGAACCCGATGCGGGGCTCGATCCCAGGACCCTGGGATCATGACCTGAGCCAAAGGCAGACGCTTAACGATCTGAGCCACCCAGGCGCCCAAGCATAAGGACTTCTTAACGTTTTGTTCCGATGTTTTGTTCACCTCTTATCTGGGGGGTTCAATATACACAACCTAATATTCAGCAACCCAGAAATTCATCGAGTTTCCCTGTCCTCTGACAGGCAGCTGAGCAGAGTGGTTTAATACCAGAACATCAGGGCTCTGGGCCCAGGCTGCCTGGGTTTAACTTTTTTTTTTTTAATTGAAATATAGTCGATATATAATATATATCAGTTCCAGGTGTGCAACACAGGGATTCGACAGAGAGACGTAACAAAATGCTCACCACACTAAGTGTTGTCACCGTACAAGGTTATCACAATACTATTGACCGGATTCCCTGGGCCATACTTTTCATCCCTGTGACTGAGTTGTTTCCTGACTGCGAGTTTGTACCCTCTCCATTCCCTTCAGCTACTTAGCCCATCCCCCTACCCCCGTCCCTGCCTGGGTTTAACTTTGTCTCTGCCATTCCCCGTCACCCTGGGCAAGTTATGAGCTCCTTTGTGCCTCAGTTGTTTCATTGGTAAGGTGGGGATTCTAGTTGTGACTTCTTTATAGGGTTGTTTTGGAGATAAAGCAAGTTAATAGATGTAAAGCACATTGTAAAACACAGTAAACACTCAATAAAGAGCTTTATTAACTTAAATACGTTTCTTCATGGCCCTTGTAAAACCCTTACCGTCCTCTTGCAGTAAAGCCTTTCCAAAAAGTGCTTCATACCAGAGTTATGTTTGTGTTCTTTTCCTGGAGTTTCCTGAGTGTGCGCTGTGTTGACATCACATTATTAATATCTTCTGCTGCCTGTGCTGAGTTTTCAGCGCGGCCTCAGATACCCCCGGGGTTTGCTGCACTTCAGTGTACCTCCAAGCATGATAACAGGAACTGAAATGGCACAAACTGAAAGCAAAATAGAAAAATTCAGCCAAGAAACGCTTGGCGACTTTTCCCTTTGCTGTGTAGTAAAAAAAAAAAAAAAAAGGTAAAACCTATGCAGGCGGGCATGTTGTACAGGGCTGTTTTGGTTTGATTTTCTAAAGATCAGTACAGAGTTTTCGTTGCTTCACTGCGCAGACAACTACTGAGTGTTTACTGTGGTGTGCCCTGATTCCCTATATACATCTGGTGTCCATCTAGCCTGGATTTTCCAGAACAATCCTCATTTTAAATGTCTTTGGCCTCTTTTCCTGGAAATAAATTAACAAAGCAGGGGGAGAAAAGGCTTTGTCAGAACTTCTGGCTAGAGTTTTGCTTCATATTTACGTTCAGCTGTGTTTCTGCTTGCCCCAAGCTTAGGAGCCGCGGCGTAAAGACGTATCCACAAGTCCCGGGGAGCTGCTGGAGTCAGGTGAAGGGACTTGCCGGCACATCTCCTCTGTCGCCCCTTTGGAGGAAGAGATTCAAATATTAAAATTTTCTTCACTAATTCTGGTTGTTTCTTTGGGGCTGGCAATACTGGAAAGTAACTTTTTATATTATATAGTCTTATAACGTTGCTTTTTAAGTTTTTTTACAATGAGAGGCGTTCCTGTGGTAAGCAGAAAAGAAAGTTTTTTAAACTATTGACTGAGGGGCACCTGGGTGGCTCAGTCAGCTGAGCATCCGACTCTTGATTTCGGCTCAAGTCATGGGATCAAGCCCTGTGTTGGGCTCCACGTTCAGTGGGGAGTCAGCTTGAGATTCTTTCCCAATGCTCCTACCCCCTGCTCGCTCTCTCTCTCAAATAGATAAATAAGTCTTAAAAAAAAATAAACTATTGACTTATTACCACAAAGAAAGTGAACATTCTATTTCTAGGCAGCCAGCTAATGAGGAGTGGCACACTCCAAGAAGCCAGAAACCATACACCCTAGGAGGACAAGGATCATCTGCTTTTGTCATCTTTGTATTCCCACAGAGGAACGCTTGATAAATATCTGTGGAGGAATGAACAAAGGCCTCTTTAATATTCTCCTAAACATCTTTGCTTGCCCAAATAAGAAGACCAAACACTGTAGGTCACCTTAAATGTGCCCAAAGTTGTATGTGACACACACAAAATATAGAAATAGAAATCTATATCTATACCTGTATCCATCTGGATTTACCCACAGACTAAGTATTATTTGCTTGATCGAAAGATTCACCAGATCCTTATATATAGCAAAGCCCTGTAGGTTTAAAGTCAAATTTGATTTTCTTCATTTTTCCTATGAAAGAGTGGAGTCGATGAAAAGCACTTTGGTCAAACAACAGCCCTGGGTTCGAATTCAACTTCTACCTCTGACCTATGGTGTGTCCAGGCTTTCTGGGTCTGTGTCCTTTCCACTGTGAAATGAGAAAACTTGCAAATGTTTAGGGTTCGGCATTAAAGCGCTGGATATGGTGCCTGGAGCATAGATATAAATGGTACCTGTTGTCTTTGTTGTTGTTTATCAAAGCTTTGGGGAACATCCAGTACAGGAATCCAAGTATAATCCCAACAATAACCGCAAATCCCAAAATGCATCAGAGAGGCTCACGATTAATTGGTATGAAAAAAGAACGCTTTCCGTGCCTAGTCCCAGCCCAGTGGTATAAATGCGTAGACCCGCAGCATTTCACGCTTGGCATTCTGAGAGTACAGATGCCTCCCTCACTTCCTTGTTTACATGACAGGAGGAGGGGAAATCCCACCCTCCTCCAGCCTCTGCAGGCTGCGCTTCTGAGGCCCACACAGCGAAAAATAAAGCAGCAGTTAAATTCGGGAACGAGAGCTGGAAAACCGGGAGGTTGGAATTGTAGGCTAGCCAGAGGAATAATTAAAGCTTCAATTCAACAAAAGTACCTAAACTTCAGTGTAAACCATTCAGTCTGATAAATAAACCAAGAGCTGCACCATATGGTGAGGTAGGAAGTCTCCCTTTGAGTGCCCCCTTCCTCTCTGAGGCATGAGGGGGTGCCGGAGGGACTGACAGGCCAGTGGGCCGAAAGCCTAGACATCCCCCCAACATGGCCAAGCAGGGAGATTTGCTCCAGATTCATGGTTCCAACCCCCACTGAGCTTCAGGAACCAGGGACAGGGGGAAAAATTAAAAAAAAGAGGAAGGGGGAAGGAGGCAAGCGACAGGTGGGTTTCTTGCTCCAGAATGTGGTCTCCAGCAGATCTGGTTATATGGGTACCAGCCAAAAGCTATGTCCGCGGGGTGAGCGTCCCTGTGGCCTGGTGGTGCAGTGGCTCTGGCCCCTTGTGAAGACCTTTAGCAAGTCAACAAGTGAACAAACGTCCTCCTCATGCCACCCCTGCCATGATCTTCTTCTAGAATTGGGGCAAGACCTTTGGGCAGTGGATAAGGGGCCACAGGCTACTGGGCACGCCCACCTCGACCCCACACATCAGAAGATCTCCATGTCCCTTTTGTCCCTGGAGTGAGTGTGTAATGCATTACAGTTCCGTCAGAGAGACAGAGTGGCTTTCAAGGGAGGAAACCCAGAAAACTGACCCCCTTGTCCCAAGCCAATGCGGTGTTCAGATGCTTCAGACAAGAAGAGTGCAGAGGGAACACAGGGCCCAAGTAGGAGAGCATTATCCTTGAAGCGTGCACACACAAGCACACAGTATATGTACGGAGTTTACTGAGATTTATGAGACTACAACTTGTACTTGTCTGAATTTTTTATAATTACCTAGTACAGTGTTATATCCATAGTAGATGCTTGACTGATATTTGTTGAATAAATGAATATATATACCTGTTGAAATAAAGAGTCCTGGGTGGTTGAGAGTGAGCTTCACAGAAGAGGCAGTAAATTACCTAGATCATTATGGGGCATTGACCAGAATGTGGGTTATAGTGAATTTTTAGTGTTATCTACTATACAGCTTGTAGTAGTCAATCGATATTAAAAACCAATACCAATTCCCTTCTGCTTCCATCTCATACAATATGATGGGAGGGAGGGGAGACCACTTAACTTTTGACGGATCTTTTTGCTGCTGAAGGTAAGGATGTTGTTTCCTGAGGACCAGATGTATAGCTGTCCTGTTTTTCTGCTCTGCTTACATGCTTCTTAAAAAGAACCAAGACGGGCGCCTGCGTGGCTCAGATGGTTAAGCGTCTGCCTTCGGCTCAGGTCATGATCCCAGGATCCCGGGATCGAGTCCCGCATCGGGGAGCCTGCTTCTCCCTCTGCCTCTCTCTCTCTCTCTCTCTGTCTCTTACGAATAAATAAAATCTTTAAAAAAAAAAAGAAGAAGAAGAACCAAGACACAAAAGCCCTACTGGTGAACAGCAGGGGTCACGAGCTCTTACTCTAAGAGCCTCTCATGGCCAGAAATACCCACTGCGTGGTTCTGTCAAAGATGGACACACAGGGCAGGCTCTTTGGTGATAACGTTCCCTGTGCCTGATTCTAGGCAGAGAAATCAATTGTTTATTAAAACTCGGGTAACTAGATCTTTTTGCTGCTGAAGGTAAGGATGTTGTTTCCTGAGGACTAGATGTATAGCTGTCCTGTTTTCAATCCTGTTTTTCTGCTCTGTGAACATGATGAATCACAGTGTAATGATGATAGTGTATTCTTTTTTAAGATTTTATTTATCTATTTGACAGAGAGAGACACAGCGAGAGAGGGAACACAAGCAGGGGGAGTGGGAGAGGGAGAAGCAGGCTTCCCGCCGAGCAGGGAGCCTGATGCGGGGCTCCATCCCAGGATCCTGGGATCATGACCTGAGCCGAAGGCAGACGCTTAATCGACTGAGCCACCCAGG
>NW_028020041.1:0-684 GCF_054177405.1 Leptonychotes weddellii
ACTATGGGAAACAAACTGAGGGTTGCTGGAAGGGGGATGGGTGGGGGAATGGGGCAATTGGGTGATGGGCATTAAGGAGGGCACATGATGTAATGAGCACTGAGTGTTATATGCAACTGATGAATTATTGAACTTTACATCTCAAGTTAATGATGTACTATATGTTGGCTAATTGAATTTAAATGAATGAATGAATGAATGAAAGAAAGAAAAAGAAAAAGAAAATATTAAAAAGAACTAATCAGAGTTGAAGAATACAATAATTAAAATAAATACATTACAGGGAATCAATAGATTAAAAGATGCAGAAGAACAGATCACCAATTTGGAAGACAGGATTATGGAAAGTACTCAAGCTGAACAGCAAAACTAAAAAGAATTTTAATAAATGAAGATAGATTAAGGGATCTCTTGGACAACATCAAGCCCAAAAACATTTGGATTATCAGGATCTCAAAGGATAAGAGAGAGAGAGAGAGGGGGAAGAAAACTTATTTGAGGAAATAAGCTGAAAACCTCCCTAACCTATGGAAGGAATTAGATATCCAAGTTGAGCAAGCACAAAGTTCCAAGCAAGAAAAACCAAAGGAAGTTCACACCATGACACATAATAATTAAAATATCAAAGATTAAAGATAAAAAGAATTTTATTTTTTATATATTTTTAAATTTGAATTCAATTAC
>NW_028020042.1:0-684 GCF_054177405.1 Leptonychotes weddellii
TGATTTCTGTCTTCCAGAATTATTCTTTATAATCACATGCAAACAAGATTTTTTATTTTTACAGAATGAACTTGTACGATACATACACTTCTAACTTAATATATCCCAGCTACCTTTCCGTGTCAGGAAATGTCGAGGTCATCCATTTTAATGGCTACACTGAATTCCATGTCTTAGACCGTATCTTTTCTAACCATGCCCCATTGCTGGGCATGCAGGCTAGCTCGGGATTTTGCTATATATAGGCAGCATAATGATTATAATCTTGGAATATACATTTTGTTGATCTGGCCAATTTCTTTCCCTTGGTATAAATTCTAGAAGAGAAAGTATTATGACAAGGGATGCTGTGCAAATTAAAATTTGATGCCTCTTGCCAAATTATCTTCCCAAAAGGCTGAAGCTATTAGACTCCTACCAACGGTGTAGGGAAGACCGGTTTCTCTGCAGTCAGCAGTGCGGGCTCTCTCCTCCCTTTCACTGGGTGTTGGCTTTTGGGGGCACCAGAGGTGTTTTTCTCCTTGCCCTTCCCCCATGCTCGCTCTCTGAGGTCGGTCTTCTCATTCCGGAGCTCTCTGGAAATTGCAGCTCCTGGAAAAAATTCTTAGTATTGCTGAGCTGTGCTGAAGACCTCTCAGTACCAAGAACTGGGCTTGGATTTATTAACTTGTTTGGTGTGGATCT
>NW_028020043.1:0-684 GCF_054177405.1 Leptonychotes weddellii
TACTCCTTAAAGATACATGAATGTATCTCCAGGATTGAAAACACCCAAATTTGAAGATTTGTCATTCCAAGAAAGAATTCAAAGTAAAACACTTTTTCCTTACCATTTGGTAAGGCCTTTCACTGTAGATTCTGAAGAAGGCATTCCTTCTGAAAGTAATGTTAAATTAACTAAATAAGGAGGCCAGTAGGTGCTCTAATGTCTTGGAGGCCTACACAAGCAATCTGAAACTAAGACCAAAATGCCCCAAGGTTACCAAATCATATCCTAAGGACAACAAATAACAAAGAGCCAGCTAGGCTTTAAGCTCTAGCTGATCAGTAATTTCCTTGCTTTGCTTCCACTTTTTCTCTAGATGTCTCTCCCAGAGCTCCTCAGAGGTCGAGAGCTCCTAACCACTTTTGATTTTGCACTTCCGGATTGGAACTGATTTTTGCTCAAATAAATTTTTAAAATTGTTGCTATGTCTCAATTTGTCTTTTAACAGAAATAAATGAGTGAAATCCCTATGTGAAAAAGCAAATATTAGCAAATATTTTTGAGGCAAACTTATTCGTAGCAAATATAATCAAGACAAGAGTTTATTTTCCAGAGAGTTCATACAAGTGAGGGCAGAGAGGAAAGGAGTCACAGAGTTCAAGTTGTTAAATCGAAAACTGAGATGCTAACTCACTAAGTGCAAAT
>NW_028020044.1:0-684 GCF_054177405.1 Leptonychotes weddellii
GAACACTTCATCTAAAACTAATGATGTAATGTATGGGGATTAACATAAGAACAAAAAAATAAATAAAAAAAATACTCTATAGGTATTTGAAGTTTTGACTTTTGTTCTCCTTTGGTTTATTGCTGAGAAAGATTATAAGGAGGTGGGAAAGAAGCAGATTTCACATTGTTTAAAAATTAAATATTTCAATGTGCTAATAGAGAAAGTTTCTGTAATTCAGGGCTGGCTTTTGTTTTTTGTTTTTAAAGATTCATAATTGTTATATACTTGTCTTAGTAAGCTCAGACTACCCTAACAAAATACCAGGGACTGGTTGGCTTAAACAACAGACATTTATTTCTGACAGTTCTGGAGGCTGGTAAGTCCAAGATCAAGGTGCCAGCCAATGCAGTTCCTGGTGAGAGCACTCATCTTGCAGATAGTAGTCCTCACCATGTGTGAGCACATATGAGAGAGAAAGAGAGAGAGCTCTGTCACAGCTTTTCTTATCAAGTTACTAATTCCATTGTGAGGGGTTCATCCTCATGACTTCATCTAAACCAAACTACTACCCTAAGGCACCATCTCCTAACACCATCATATTGGGAATTAGTCCTTCAACATATGAATTTTAGGGGGCATATATTCAGTCTATAATAATACCCATGAAAATCTAACTCCCTTTCTATTCCTTAATATCCTAAA
>NW_028020045.1:0-684 GCF_054177405.1 Leptonychotes weddellii
ACTCCAGCAACCCTCAGTTTGATTCCTGAGATTAAGAATTCCTCATATCAGTGAGATCACATGATACAAGTCTTTCTCTGACTTGTTTCGCTCAGCATAATACCCTCCAGTTCCAGCCACGTTGTTGCAAATGGCAAGAACCATTTCTTAAGTGAAATTCACCATACACGCAACCCCAAATGTACAGAGGCACATTCTGTAGTGGCTAAGTGTGGCCCTGGGCCTAGGTGCCTGCAACTGCATCCAGGCCCGCCTCTGGCTCGTAAGGAGACTCTAGGCAGATGCTTCCGCCTTTTTGAGCATCAGTGTCCCTCCCCGTGACATGGAGACAGTACTGGGTGCACATCACAGGTTGTGCAGGTTAAATGAATCCATAGTGTTAGGGGTATAGAACGGTGCCTGGCAAATTGAAAGCATTCAACAAGTGTTAGCTACCAGTGTTATTGCAAAGGCCACTTAACAAACAGTAGCTACTTCAAAGACTTGCAAGGAGGAAAACACACACACAACCATTAGACAAGTTCTTCTGTTTTTTTCTGTTAATGTGCATCCCAGTTTTAGGGATCGAACACAACTAAACTAGAAAAAGCGGAAACGGTGTCTATACATCTACAGACACAAGCAATCTCTTCTCAAGAGGCTTGTACTGAGAAGGTGTTATGTCTTCTGTTTTCTTCTTACTGA
>NW_028020046.1:0-684 GCF_054177405.1 Leptonychotes weddellii
CCAGGACCCCGGGATCATGACCTGAGCCGAAGGCAGATGCTTAACAATCTGAGCCACCCAGGCGCCCTGTTTTTTGTTTTTTTTTTTAAAGTGGGAGACGACAGAGTGCATATTTGGATTTGCTTGCATGTGCAGAACTCAACTTCTGGAAAGGCCCCACAAAAACTGGTGACAGCAGTTCCTTGTCTACCCTTGGGTGGGGACAGGTGGGGGACTCAGCAGATGGGAGTCAGGGGGTGGGGGGGGAAGGAAAACTTCCAGTTTGTCTTTTCATGCGTTTTGAAGGTAGAACCACATGAATGTATTACCTATTTAGAACTTAAATAAATACAATGTAACAATTTTAATAATCTGCTTTTCCATTTTATTGTAATTCAGAGTTGAAATATGCCCCATCCAGGCTTCTGATGTTGACTCCCTGAGCTGAAAGTTGCCATCTAAAGGCAGAGCCGCTCAGGGCTCGAGCTACCATGTGGCCTCCACGTGCTCAGGGCGGCTGGGCCACAACCCCTCACAGGACTCCTGTCCCTGTCTGGCACTACGCCTGGGCAAGCCCCAGCCCTCCATCTGCTGCCCGAACAGGCAAGCTGCTCACCCACTTCCTGCCAACTGAGCATCCTAATTACACGTTAATACTAATTGCCTGTGACTAGAATCTTCCACAGTCATAGACATTAACCAAAG
>NW_028020047.1:0-684 GCF_054177405.1 Leptonychotes weddellii
GAGGGTTGGTGATACGTGCTCTGATGTTAAGAAAACACTGATAACTCTGTTCAGCTCTACAGATCTGTACCCTTTACCCTTCCCAGCCATATGGTGACATTCCAGGGAAGGCATTCATGATAGACTGTGTGCCCCCCAAATTCCTATGGTGAAGCCTCATCCCCAGTGTGATGGTATGAGGAAGGGGGGCCTTCAGGACATGATCAGGTCAAGACAGCAGGGCCCTCATGAATGGGATTACTATTTATAAGAGAGACCCCAGTGAGCTCCCTTGCCTTCTCTGCCATGGGGGGACACAGCCAGAAAGATGGTCATCCATGAACCAGGAAGCAGGGCGTGCACCAGACCCCAAATCTGCTGGCACCCCTGATTGTGGACCTCCCAGTGTAGAGAACTGTGAGGAATAAATCTGTGTTATTTATAAGCCACCCCAGCTCTGGTATTCTGTGACAGCAGCCTGAACGGACCAGGACAGCATCATGACCCTCAGTTCACAGGAGAGGACCCCGGGGCGTGGAGAAGCGGCTGGACAACCTTAAGTTCAGCATGTACGGCAGAGGGGACAGACGCACCAGGAACAGCTAGCACCCATGCTCCAGCCATGCAAGCTCACCCCGACGGGCGAGCCCCGCAGGTGAGACCCAGGGCAGCGGAGAAGTCTTATTTTTGCTTTTGGTTTCTCTG
>NW_028020048.1:0-684 GCF_054177405.1 Leptonychotes weddellii
CTCTTTGCCTTTCAAGTCGTTAGGGTCCTATCAGTAGAACTGATACAGCTACTTACCAGGGATGCTGAGATTACTCTGGGTCAGTTAATCCAGTGGTTTCAGAAAGTGTTATATTCTTACCACTTCATGAAAATTACCCAGAAACCACACTAATGATGTACTGTTGAATTCAGAAAATGAGAATGTCAACAACCAACATAAAAATGAAAGATACTGCTTTACAAAATGTATCACGTGCATGTATCCTGCCAGGCAAAGTTGAGTTCCTCTCATTTAGGACAGACTGCTTCGTGGCATACCAGCAGAGTATGTATTTTATGGGTAGCAATAAAGTCTTATTAGTATAAAATCTCATTACAGCTGATGATGCTCAGATCTCTCTTTTGAAGTAGGTGAGTTTGTCTTACTTTGGCAGGAGCTGGCAGGTAGATGATTGACAAAGTGAGAAGAATTCAGGAAGGTAAATCATGTCATCAGGCCCTGTTTGGTTCCCAGTCTCAGCCACCCACTCTCCTCGCAACTACAGCCACTCGACCTCAGGCCCCATCTCTCTCCAAGCTCGAGGTTAGTGGTTCTCAAAGTGTGGCTCCACTCGGGATCCTCAGCAGCATCGAGGAATTTGTTAGAAAGGCCAAATCTCAAGCCCCTACCCCAGACCTACAGAATCAGAAATTCTGGGGATGG
>NW_028020049.1:0-684 GCF_054177405.1 Leptonychotes weddellii
GGTAGGGTATGAATTACAATGTTCTTTTTTTCCCCTCTACAATCTGCATTTATAGCATTTTTCATCAATTCAAAGAATTCAAGTAAAGATCATCCCGCATATCCGGGATAATTACGTCTATCAAGGAACACTCGCCGGTGTACAGAGCCCAGGGAGCACTAAGCTGACTCTTTGTTTTGAAGTGCAAGGAAGGAAAGGGGTATGTGCAGTAAACCAGCAGGCAGGAATTCGAACACTACTGTATTTCCTGATAATGGCCCATTAATGAAATAGCAGTTTGATCTTCAATCGCGCTTAATGATACCTTTTGTGCAACCAACACCCTCCTCCTCTCCCTCACGCCCACCAGGCCAGCGTGTTCAAATAGGCCATTACAGGTGGAGGAACAAAGGTGGGGAGGGCTGACGGGGCTAGGGGGGCCCCATCTTTAGGCAGGGTTTGCAGAGAGGCAGCAACATCTCGCGGTGACAGCCGTAACAGGTAACCGTCACGACGGATGCTTCAGATCTGCTCCATGGGTTTTGAAACCGGGGCCGTTTATGGACCTCCCTTTCCACTCTTGCCATCAGGCACCAGGGAGGGGAAAGCGTGCCCCAAGAGTGGACCAGGCATGCCAGCTTCTCAGTCACTGTCACGCGCTGTGCCGATGAGACCATCAGGATGTGCGGGTCTCCAGGGATGCAG
>NW_028020050.1:0-684 GCF_054177405.1 Leptonychotes weddellii
AACCAGAGAGGGAGACAAACCATGAGAGACTCTTAATCTCAGGAAACAAACTGAGGGTTCTAGAGGGGAGGGGCGTGGGAGGATGGGTTAGCCTGGTGATGGGTATTAAAGAGGGCACGTTCTGCATGGAGCACTGGGTGTTTTACGCAAACAATGAATCGTGGATCACCACATCAAAAACTAATGATGTATGGTGACTCACATAAAAAAAAAAAATCAAGTTCTCAACAAAACAGAAACAGACTCATAAATATAGACCAAACTGGTGGATGCCAGAGGGGAGGGGGTGGGGGGACAAGTGAAATAGATGAAGGGGTTTAAGAGTATGAATTTCCAGTTATAAAATGTGTAATTCAGCGGTGAGAAGTATGGCGTAGGGAGGATAGCCAGTGATACCGCAGTCCCGTTGTGTGGTGATGGGGTTACTGCGCTTTGCGTGGGGAGCGCTAAGCAACGTACCAAGTTGTCGAGTCACTGTACTGTACGCCTTGTGTCAGCTTACTTCAGATCAAACAAAATCAGGTTCTTCCCTGGGCAAATCATTAAAGACGTCTGAATTCAAATTATTTTTTGGTATTGGGCACAGATTTTGAGTATTACGCTGGGAAGTTTTTGCTAGAGCCATATTAAGATTTCTGTATTCACCATGATGCAAACTTCAGACCTTCCCTTTGAGGAATTCTC
>NW_028020051.1:0-11090 GCF_054177405.1 Leptonychotes weddellii
GCTCAGTTGGTTAAGCGACTGCCTTCGGCTCAGGTCATGATCCTGGAGTCCCGGGATCGAGTCCCACATCGGGCTCCCTGCTCGGCAGGGAGTCTGCTTCTCCCTCTGACCCTCCTCCCTCTCATGCTCTCTGTCTCTCATTCTCTCTGTCTCAAATAAATAAATAAAATCTTTAAAAAAAAAAAGATTTTATTTATTTATTTGACAGAGAGAGAGCACAAGCAGGGGGAGCGGCAGGCAGATGGAGAGGGAGAATCAGGCTCCCCACTGAGCAGGGAGCCTGATGCGGGACTTGATCCCAGGACCCTAGGATCATGCCCTGAGCCAAAGGCAGATGCTTAACTGACTGAGCTTCCCAAGCGCCCCCTTGGTTTTCAATACCAGAACTCCACACTAACTTTCTATCTTTGAATGCAACACTTTCTGTCCAACATTTATGTAAGGAAATTTTATATTTACATTCCCAAAACTCAGTGCAATGTTTTAAACAAAACTCAATGTAAGAAATGTTTTCAGATAATTTCCAACCACTATTGGTAGGATATCAAATCAAGTATTCTTTCCAAAGTGTGCCTTCCTGTCAACAAAAGGGGTGAGAATTTCAAAAGTTGTTGGTGCCAAGAGAAGCATCACTGTGTTATGCTATTGCATAAAAACTTGTTTGCTAATGCTGTATTATTTGTTTGGTGTTAGAAAGCAATGGTTTTTGGATTCTCTGTGGGGGGGGTGGTAAAATATACAGTAAAAATTTATCCTTTTAACCATTTTAAGAGGGGGGAGGGGCAGAGGGAGAGGAAGAGAGAGAGAATCTTTTTTTTTTAAAGATTTTATTTATTTATTTGACAGAGAGATAGACAGAAGAGCACAAGCAGAGGGAGTGGCAGAGGGAGAGGGAGAAGCAGGCTCTGCACTGAGCAGGGAACCCGATGCAGGACTCGAAGGACCCTGAGATCATGACTTGAGCCGAAGGCAGTCGCCCAACCAACCGAGCCACCCAGGCGCCCCCGAGAGAGAGAATCTTAAGCAGGCTTCACACCCAGCACAAAGCCCAACACAGGGCTCAATTGCACGACCCTGTTATATGAGCTGAGCCAAAATCAAGAGTTGGATGTTTAACTGACTGAGCTACCCAGGCGCCCCATCTTTTAACTATTTTTAAGTGTACAATTTAGTGGCATTAAGTACATTCACAATGTTGTGTAACCACCACCACTTCCATTTCCAGAACTTTTTTATCACCCCAAACTGAAACTCTGTACCAATTAAACAATAACTCCTTAATTTTCCGATGTCCCCTGGCCCTTGGTAACTTCTATTCTACTTCCTGTCTCTATGAACTGGCCTATTCTAGGTACCTTATCTAAATGGAATTATACAATATTTGTCTTTTTTTTTTTAAGATTTTTTTATTTATTCATTCGAGACACAGAGATATATATAGAGAGAGAACATGAGCAGGGGGAGAAGCAGAGGGAGGGGGAGAAGCAGGCTCCCCGCTGAGCAGGGACCCCGATGCGGGACTCGATCCCAGGACTCTGGAATCATGACCTGAGCCAAAGGCAGATGTTTAACCATCTGAGCCACCCAGGCACCCCAATATTTGTCTTTTTGTGTCTGGCTTATTTTACTTAGCATATATTTTTTTAAGATTTTATTTATTTATTTGACAGTGAGAAACACAGTGAGAGAGGGAACACAAGCAAGGGGAGAGGGAGAAGCAGGCTTCCCGCAGAGCAGGGAGCCCGATGCGGGACTCAATCCCAGGAGCCTGGGATCATGACCTGAGCCAAAGGCAGACGCTTAACGACTGAGCCACCCAGGCGCCCTAACTTAGCATATTTTTTTAAAGATTTATTTATTTGAGGGGAGGTGCAGAGGGAGAGGGAGAGAGAATCAAGCAGACTCCACACTGAGCAAGGAGCCTCACTCGGGGCTCAATCTCACAATGCTGAGATCACTACCTGAGCCAAAACCAAGAGTTGGACGCTTAACTGACTGCACCACCTGAGCACCCCTTAACATAATGTTTTTAAAGTTTATCCATGCTGGGGCTCCTGGGTGGCTTAGTTGGTTAAGTGACTGCCTTCGGCTCAGGTCATGATCCTGGAGTCCCTGGATCGAGTCCCGCATCGGGCTCCCTGCTCAGCAGGGAGTCTGCTTCTCCCTCTGACCCTCCCCACCCTCATGCTCTCTCTATCTCATTCTCTCTCTCAAATAAATAAATAAAATCTTAAAAAAAAAAAAGTTTATCCATGCTGTAGAGTGTATCAAAATTTCATCCCTTTGTAAGGCTAATATTCCATTTATGTATATATCACATTTTGTTTATCCACTTTTATGGGTTTTTTGTTTGTGTGTTTGTTTGTTTCTCGTAATCTGTATGCCCAATGTGGGGCTCAAATTAATGACCCCAAGGTCAAGATCAAGAGTCACATGCTCTACTGACTGAGCCAGCCAGGTGCCCCTTATCCACTTGTCTGTTGATTGACATTTGTGTTGTTTCCACCTTTTGTCTATTGGGAATAATTTGCTATGAACAATTGCTATGTACGGTGTACAAATATCCTGCTTTCAATTCTTTTGGGTATATACCTAGAAGTGGAATCCTGGATCATATGGTAACTCTATGTTTAACTTTTTGAGTAACCACCAAGCAAGCTGTTTTCCACGGCAGCTGCACCATTTTACATTCCAACAAGCAATGAACAAGGGTTCTAATCTCTTCACATCCTTTCAATACTTTGTATTTTCAGTTCTTTGTATTTTTATAACAGTCATTCTATTTGGTTTGAAATGGTATCTCACTGTGATTTTAATTTGCATTTCTCTAATGATTAGGGAAATGTTAAAGGTCTTTTCATGTACTGGGGCACCTGGGTGGCTCAGTTGGTTAAGCATCTGCCTTTGGCTCAGGTCATGATCCCAGAGTCTTGGGATCGAGTCCTGTATGGGGCTCCCTGCTCAGCAGGGAGTCTGCTTCTCCCTCTCCGTCTGTCCCTCCCCTCCCACCCCACTCATGCTCTCTCTCTCTCTTGCTCTCTCTGTTTCTCAAATGTATAAATAAAATCTTTGAAAAAAATCTTTTCATGTGCTTATTGACCGTTCATGTATCTTCTTTAGAGAAATGTCTATTCACATCCTTTTCTCATTTTTAGATTGGGTTGTTTATTATTGAGTTGTAAGAGTTCTTCATATTTTCAGAATATTAATTTTCTTTTTTAAAAGTCAGATTTATTGAGTTATAATTTACATAGAGTAAAATTCACTCTCTTCAGTATTAACAAACACATGCAGTTTTGCAACCTCTGCCACATTTAAAATGCAGAACAGTTCTATCATCCCCCCAAATCTCCTACTGTCCCTTTGATGTTGGCTCCTCACCACAGTCTAAACCCTGGGCAACCACCTGTTTGTTTTCTATCCTCATTGGTTTTGCCTTTTCAACAATGTCACATAAATGGAATATACAGTATGTACCTTTTGAGTATGACTTCTTTAATGTGGCATAATGCAATTTGCCATTCAAACATACTGTTGGGTATATCACTCATTGGTTCCTTTTAACTGCTGAGTTATTGAGCCACTGCAGAGATGAACCACAGTTTATCTATTTACCCAGTTGAGAACCATTTGGGTTGTTTCTACATTTTGACAATTATAAATAAGGCTATTATAAACATACATGTATAGATTTTTGTATGAATGTAAGTTATCATTTCTCTAAGGTAAATACCTAGAAGTGAGATTGCTGAGTCACATGGTAAGTACATACTCAACTTTATGTAAGAAACTGCCAGTTTTCCAGAATGTACCATATTGCATTCCACCCAGGAAGGTCTAAGTGCTCCAATTGCTCCACATCTTCACTAGGACTTGGTATTTTTTGTTTAATTTGAGCCATTTGAGTGGGTATCTCATAATGGTTTTAATTTACATTTCCCTAATAACTATGATGTTGAGCGTCTTTTCATGTACTTATTTTCTTCATTGAAGTGTCTGTTCAAATCTTTTGCCTATATTCTACTGAGCTTTTGACTGTCTCATTTTACGGTTTTGAGAGTTCTTTGTATATTGTGGATACAAGTCCTTTATTAGATATGTGTTTTGAAAATATTTCCTCCTAATTTGTGACTCATCCTTTTATTCTTTTAACAATATCTTTTGAAGAGCAAAGGTTCTTAATTTTGAAGAAGGCTTATTTACCTTTCTTTTTTAATTTTATGGATTATATTTTATATATAATATCTAAGAAATTCTCGCCTGATCTAGGTACTAAAAATATTCCTCTGTGTTTCCTCCCAGAATTTTTATAGTTTTTTACTTTAATGAAACTCCATAATCCATTTTGTAGAGATTTATTTATTTATTTGAGAGAGCGAGCACGCAGGCAAGGGGGGAAGAGTCAGAGGTAGAGGGAGAGAAATCCTCAAGCAGACTCCCCACTGAGCACAGAACCTGAAGTAGGACTCGATCCCAGTACCCGGAGATTGTGACCTGAACTGAAATCAAGAGTTGGACGCTCAACCAACTGTCACCCAGGCACCCCTCTATAATCCATTTTGAGTTAATTTTTATTTGTGATGAGAGTATACGATTGAGGTTCATTTTTTGCATATGGATATCCAATTGTCCCAGCAGTATTTTTTGAAAAGACCATCTTTTCTCCTTTGAAGAGCCTTTGCACTTTTGTTAAAAATAAACTGAACCTTGGGGCACCTGGGCATCTCAGTCAGTTAAGCATCTGCCTTCAGCTCAGGTACGATCCCAGGGATGGGGCCCTACCTTGGGCTTCCTGCTCAGCAGGGAGTCTGCTTCTCCCTCTCCCTCTGCCCCCCACCTGTGCTCTCTCTCTCTCTCACACTCTCTATCTCAAATAGATAAATAAAATCTTTAAAAAAAAATAAATTGGACCACATTGAGATACCTCTTCATACCCACTAAGGTGACTAAAATTAAAAAGACAGATGATAACAAGTGTTGGTAAGAATGTGGAGAAATTGGAACCCTCATACATTGATGGTGGGAATGTAAAATGGAGTAGCTACCTTGGGGAACAATTTGGAAGTTTCTCAAAATGGTAAACATAGTATTACCATGTGACCCAGCAATTACACTCCTAGCATAGGAGAACAGTGACTAGGCCACAAACTTAGATCTGGGGCACAGAAAGCCTATAAGAAGCAGAAGTGATTGCTCCTGAGGAACTCTCAAAGATGAGCAGATGCCATGGAAAGAGATTCCCACATTGGTTCTAAACTGACCATCTGGAGCTTTACACACCCTAAGCACACAATTCAACTTAATTTAGGGACAACTGAATCCCCTCCATATGTCCCAAGCTCAAGTTCTTCCCAAGAGAAATAAAAACATATGTACATGCAAAAACTTGTGCACGATTGTTCAGACCACCATTATTCACGATAGCCAAAAAAAGGAAACAACACAAATGTCCATCAACTGATGACTACATACATACAATATAGCACAGCCATACAATGGAGCATTATTCAGCCATAAAAAGGAATGAAGTGCTAATATATGCCACAACACAGATGGACCTTGAAAACAAAATGCTAAGTGAAAACAGCTAGTCACAAAAGGACTACATATTGTAGGATATTATTTATATGAAACGTCCAGAATAGGCAAATCTACAGAGACAGAAAGTAGGTTGATTAGTGGCTACCTAAGCCTGGAGGAGTGGGCAAGTGAGCAATGATGGCTAAAGGGTATGAAGTTTCTTTTTGAAATGATTAAAATATTCTAAACTTAGATTTTGGTGATATTTGGAACAACTCTGTAAATACACTAAAGCCAAATGATTATATGTTTTAAATGAGTAAATGTTATTGCATGTGAACTGTATCTAAATAAAGATGCCTAAAAAAATAAATTGATCTCATATTTGAATTTTTTTTCTGAACTCTTATGTTCCATTGATCTGTGTCTATCCTTTCATCAGTACCAATTTATCTTGACTTCTATAGCTTTATATAGGACTTGAGATAAAGTAGTATGGGTCCTCCAACTTCATTCTTTTTAAAAATTATTTTGACTATTCCAGTTCCTTTACGTTTCTTTAAAGATTTTATTTATTAGAAAGAGAGAGCCCAAGCAGTGGGGAACGGCAAAGGGAGAGGGAGAAGCAGGCTCTCCACTGAGTGGGGAGCCTGATGCGGGGCTTGATCCCAGGACTCTGGGATCATGACCTGAGCCAAAGGCAGACACTTAACCAACTGAGCCACCCAGGTGCCCCAGTTCCTTTACTTTTCTTTCTTCCTTTTTTTTTTTTTAAGATTTTATTTATTTCTTTGAGAGAGAGAGCATGAGCAGGGGGAGGGCAGAGGAAGAGTGGCAGGCAGAGGGAGAGGGAGAAGCAGACTCCCCACTGAGCAGGGAGCCAAACTCAGGGACCCTGGGATTGTGACCTGAGCCGAAGGCAGAGGCTTAATCAACTGAGCCACCAAGGCACCTTTTTCTTTTTTTTTTTTTAAGATTTATTTATTTATTTATTTGACAGAGAGAGCCACAGCGAAAGAGGGAACACAAGCAGGGGGAATGGGAGAGGGAGAAGCAGGCTTCCTGCAGAGCAGCAAGCCCGACGCGGGGCTCAATCCCAGGACCCCAGGTTCATGACCTGAGCAGAAGGCAGACGCTTAACCGACTGAACCATTCGGGCGCCCCAGCACCTCTATTTTTCAAACTAATTCTTAGACTTGACTTGCTGAGGGGAGGGGTGCAAGATGGAGGAGGAGTAGGAGACCTTAATTTCGACTGGTCCCAGGAATTCAGCTAGAGAGCTACCAAATCATTTTGAACACCTTGAACTCAACCCAAGATCTAAGAAAAGAATAGCTACTACTCTACAAACAGAAAAGCAACCACTTTCTGCAAGGTAAGAAGTGTGGAGAAGTGAATCTGAGGCAATATATGGGAAGATAGACTATGTGGCGGGGGGCAAGGGGGTGCAGGAAGCCTCTGTAAGCCGGCTACAGGAAAGTGATATAATAGTGGAGTGCAAAATCAGAACTTTTAGAAGTCTGCTCCGGGGAGGGATATCCCACCTGAAAGGTGCTCAGGTGGCTATGCGGGGGCGGAACCCTATATGAGTCAGTGTGGTCTCAGGATCCCCAGGTCACAGGATACCCCGGGGTGCCTGAGTGCAACAGAGTTCCCAGGCACTGGAGCAGGGAAGCCGGCTACAAACAGTAGGCCCAGGAGCGGGCACTCAGCTCAGGGTTGCCATAAACCATGAATCTGTCACCATCGGGCAACTGCTCCCTGAGCAGGGGCCCAGCAAGCAGCAGGAGCAGCGAGACCCCTCCTTCTCCCCCAGGAGGAGGGCCGTGAGTGTACGCTGCAGGAAGCTGTTTGGAGACTTGAAACAAGGTCGTGTGCCCCAAAACGTTCGGCCACAAGCTGGGTGAGCACAGAGTGCAGACAGAGACCAGGAAGACAGGAGTGATTGACTGCTTTTCTCTGAGGGCTCACTGAGGAGTGGGGCCCCTGAGCTTTCGACTCCCAGCCAGAGATTGAGGGGCCACCATTTTCATTCTCATCCTCTAAAGCTGCACAGAAAGCCTTCAGGGAACAAAAGCCATGTAGACTAAACCAGAGCCGATTACTTAGCCTGGCCCCTGGCAAGGGCGTTACAATTCCGCCTCGGGCAAAGACACTTGAGAATCAAGGCAACAGGCCCCTCCCCAGAAGATCAGCAAGAACATCCAGTCAAGACCAAGTTTACTTATCAATGAGAACTGCAAAACTCCAGCACTAGGTGAATACAAAAGATAGAATTCATAGCTTTTTCCCCATAATTCTTTAGTCTTTCGATTTTAATTTATTTTTATTATTTTCTCTTTCTTTTTTCAACTAATTTCTTTTATCAACTTTTTTAATTTTCATTTTTACAGTTACATTCTATCCCTTCATTGTATTTAATTTTATTTTTGTATATATATATATATATGTTTTCTTTCTTTACAATTTTGGAATGCACTTTCTTCTAACAGACAAAATACACCCAAATCTGTTTATATCCGACCAAAATACACTCAGGATATAGTGTATTGCTCTGTTCTGTTCACCTGTCTGTTTATATCCTTTCGTTTTTGTTGTTGTTGTTTTTTCTCTTTTGTTTTTTCTTGTCTTTTAATTTTCATTTTTACAGTTACATTCTATCCTTTCACTGTATTTAATTTTATTTTTGTGCATATATAAGTTTTCCTTCCTTTATAATTTTGGGATCTAGCTTTCTAACAAACAGACCAAAACACACACAGGATCCAGTATATTGCTCTATTCTGTTCACCTGTCTTATTTTATTCTCTGTTTTTTCTAATTTATTTTAATTAATTTTTTTTCAGTTATGGGTCTCTTCTGATTTGTTTAGTGTATATTTCTCTGGGGTTGTTTTTGTCATTTTAGTATTTTGTTCTCTCATTCATCTAGTCTTCTCTGGAAAAAATGACAAGACAGAAAAAGTCACCTCAAAAAAAAAAGAACAAGAGGCAGGACCTACTGCCTACTGCCAGGGACCTACTCAGTATGGAGTAAGATGTTGGAACTAGAGTTCAGAATAACAATTATAAAGATACTAGCTGGGCTTGAAAAAAGCATAGAAGACACTAGAGAATCCCTTTATGGAGAAATAAAAGAACTAAAATCTAACCAAGTGGAAATCAAAAAGGCTATTAATGAGATGCAATAAAAAATGGAGGCTCTAGGGGCGCCTGGGTGGCTCAGAGGGTTAAGTGTCTGCCTGTGGCTCAGGTCATGATGCCAGGGTCCTGGGATCAAGCCACACATTGGGCTCCCTGCTCAGCAGGGAGTCTGCTTCTCCCTCTCCCTCTGCCCCTTCCCCCTCTTGTGCTCTCTCTCTCACTCATTTTCTCTCTCTCAAATAAATAAATAAAATCTTTTTTAAAAAATGGAAGCCCTAACTGCTAGGATAAATGAGGCAGAAGAGAATTGGTGATATAGAAGACAAAAGGATGGAGAATAAAGAAGCTGAGAAAAAGAGAGATAAACAACTACTGCATCATGGGGGAGAATTTGAGAGATAAGTGATACCATAGAGTGAAATAATATTAGAATAATTGGGATTCCAGAGGAAGAGGAAAGAGAGAGGGGGGCAGAAGGTATATTGGAGCAAATTATAGTGGAGAACTTCCCTAATCTAGGGAAGGAAACAGGCATCCAAGTCCAGGAAGCACAGAGAACCCCCTCAAAATCAATAAAAATAGGTCAACGCCCAGACATTTAATAGTGAAGCTTGCAAATCTCAGAGACAAAGAGAAAATCCTAAAAGCAGTCTCAGGGTCCGTAACCTACAAGGGTAGAGACATTAGATTGGCAGCAGACCTATCCACAGAGACCTGGCAGGCCAGAAAGGACTGGCATGATACATTCAGGGTGCTAAATGAGAAAAATATGCAGCCAAGAATACTTTATCCAGCTAGGATGTCATTCTAAATAGAAGGAGTGATAAAAAGCTTCCAGGACAAACAGAAACTAAAAAAAAAATTGCAATCACCAAACCAGCCCTACAAGAAATATTAAAAGGGATCCTTTAAGCAAAGAGAGAGCCCAAAAGTAACATAGACCAGAAAGGAACTGAGACAATACACAGAAACAGTCACTTTACAGGTAATACAATGGCCCTAAATTCATATCTTTCAATAGTTACTCTGAATATAGATGGGTTAAATGCCTGAATCAAAAGACATGGGTGTCAGATTGGATAAGAAAGCAAGACCCATCAAGGGGCGCCTGGGTGGCTCAGTTGGTTGAGCGTCTGCCTTCAGTTCAGGTCATGATTCCAGTGTCCTGGGATTGAGCCCCACATCAGGCTCCCTGCTCAGCCGGGAGTCTGCTTCTCCCTCTTCCACTCCCCTGCTTGTGCACATTCTCTCTCTCTGTCAAATAAATAAATAAAATCTTTAAAAAAAAAAAAAAGCAATACCCATCGATATGCTGTCTGCAAGAGATTCATTATAGACCAAAAGATACCTCCAGATTTAAAGTAGGGGATGGAAAATGATTTATCATGTTAATGGACATCAAAAGAAAGCTGGGGTGGCAATCCTTGTATCAGACAAATTAGATTTTAAGCCAAAGACTGTAATAAGAGATGAGGAAGGACACTATATCATAATTAAAGGGTCTATGCAACAAGAAGATCTAACAATTGTAAATATTTATGCTCCTAACATGGGAGGAGCCAATTAATAACAAAATTAAAGAAATACATTGATAATAATACAATAATACTAGGGGACTTTAACACCCCACTCACTACAATGGACAGATCATATACGCAGAAGATCAACAAGGAAACAAGGGCTTTGAATGATGCATTGGACCAGATGGACTTCACAGATCTATTTAGAACATTCCATCCCAAAGCAACAGAATACACATTCTTCTCGAGTGCACATGAAACATTCTCCAGAATAGATCACATACTGGGTTACAAATCAGGTCTCAACCAGTACCAAATGATTGGGATCATTCCCTGCCTATTTTTGGACCACAATGCTTTGAAACTGGAACTCAATCACAAGAGGAAATTTGGAAAGAATTCAAATACATGGAAGCTAAAAAGCATCCTACTAAATAAATGGGTCAACCAGGAAATTAAAGAAAAATTTTAAAAATTCATGGAAAAAAATGAAGATGAAAACACAACTATATGGGGCACCTGGGTGGCTCAGTCGTTAAACGTCTGCCTTCAGCTCAGGTCATGATCCCAGGGTCCTGGGATCGAGCCCCACATGAGGCTCCCTGCTCGGCGGGAATCCTGTTTCTCCCTCTCCCACTCCCCCTGCTTGTGTTCCCTCTCTCGCTGTCTCTCTCTGTCAAATAAATAAATAAAATCTTAAAAAAAAAAAAAGAAAACACAACTGTACAAAACCTTTGGGATACAGCAAAAGCAGTCCTAAGAGGGAAGTATATAGCAATACAAGCCTTTCTCAAGAAACAAGAAAGGTCTCAAATACACAACATAACCTTACATCTAAGGTTATGACTGCCAGGGACCTACTCAGTATGGAGTAAGATGTTGGAACTAGAGTTCAGAATAACAATTA
>NW_028020052.1:0-684 GCF_054177405.1 Leptonychotes weddellii
GTGGCTTAAAACAATTGGCATTTATTTGCCCATGATTTTGTTCTGGGGTCTGGACTTAGGCACCAGTTCTTCTGTTTTATCTCCTGGTAGTTTGACTAGAGTCAGATAGTCCAAGAAAGCCTTATTCACATACCTGGCTATTAGGTGGGATTCCTACCTGGGTATTTTATTTCTCCTCAATGTGGACTTCCCAGCAGATCAGCTTAGGTGTTTAAAATAGTGGCAGCAACTTTCTAAGGGAATGAGAACAAAAACTGCAAGACCTCTTAAGCTAAATCTCGGCAGTCATATAATATCATAACTCCTGCATTTTAGAGAAAGTAAGTAACTGGGCTATTCCAGAATCAGGAATAAGGGGAATAGTCTCTACCTCATGATAGGAGGAGCTGAAAAGCAGTTGTAGCCATTTTAAAGTACCACAGGGATTAGTTAGGGGAGATGTCAAAGGAAGTACTTTTGAGCTGTGTCTTAAAAGATTTATATGGGGTGCCTGGGTGGCTCAGTTGGTTAAGCGACTGCCTTCGGCTCAGGTCATGATCCTGGAGTCCCGGGATCAAGTCCCACATCGGGCTCCCTGCTCAGCAGGGAGTCTGCTTCTCCCTCTGACCCTCCCCCCCTCTCATGTGCTCTCTCTCTCCTCTCATCCTCTCTCTCAAATAAATAAATAAAATCTTTAAAAAAAAA
>NW_028020053.1:0-684 GCF_054177405.1 Leptonychotes weddellii
GCCACACCCTGAGCGCCAAGGCCCCTCCCAGGTGGTTGTGCATGGAGGTGGCCTGGGGCTGGGGTGTGGGGACCCCACGCTGTGCACACCGTGGGCCTCTATGGAGCCTCACAACCTCAGTTTCCTAATCTGTCAGCAGGGAGACTAGCAGGAGGAATGCGAGCTCCCTGCAAGAGGACCCAGGGTGTAAAAGTTATTTCCATGGAAATTCATGCTTTTTCCATTATGACGTTGTGTGGAAGGGGACAGCCTTTTCTTCCCTTGACCCTCTGTGACCTTTCTTCCTGGTGCTGTTAGTGGGGTGGGGACGGTGCCCACTGTAGCTCATCCCCCACGGTGCCTCCTGCCCCCTGAGGGTCCAGGTGGGGCTTCCCAGAGCCTGGCCCAGTGCTGTTGAGACCCAGACAGGGTTCCTTCCTGGTGACTGCCCGGGAAGTGGGGGAGGCAGGACCCTGCGGGGATGTCTGGACGCCAGTGTCAGGGCCAAGGGGGCATTTCCTGCAGGACAGGGCCTCCCCAGCCTCCCTGTGCGGCTCTCCGTGGCCAGTGTCAGGGCCGAGGGGGCATTTCCTGCCGGACGGGCCCTCCCCAGCCTCCCTCCGTGGCTCTCTGTGGCCAGTGTCAGGGCCGAGGGGGCATTTCCTGCCGGACAGGCCCTCCCCAGCCTCCCTCCGTGGCTCTCCG
>NW_028020054.1:0-684 GCF_054177405.1 Leptonychotes weddellii
ACACCTCACCAGAGAAGATATACAGATAGCAAGTAGCATATAGAAAGACATTCCACATCGTATAGCACTACGGAAATGCAACCTAAAACAATGAGATACCATTACACGCCTATTAGAACAGCCAAAATCCAGAACACTGACAACACCAATTTTGCTGGTGAGCCTGTGAACAGTAAGAACTCTCACTCACTGCTGGTGGGAAAAGAAAATGGTACAGCCACTTTGGAAAACAGTAGCCAGGTTCTTAGAAAACTAAACATACTCCTAACATGTTCCAGCAATTATGCTCCTTGGTATTGGAGTTGAAAACTTATATCCACAAAAAAACCTGAACACAATGTTTATGAACAGTTCTAATCATAATTGCCAAAACAGTTCTAATCATAATTGCCAATGAAGCAACCAAGATGTCATCCAGTGGGTGAGTGCAGAAATAACCTGTAGTACATCCAGACATATGATTCCAACTATACAAAATTCTGGAAAAGACAAAACTCTGGAGACAGTAACAACATCAGTCATTGCCAGGGATCAGAGGGGAGAGAGGGATAAATAGGCAGAGTGCAGATGATTTTTAAGGAAATTCAACTACTCTGATACTACAATGGAGGATACATGTCATGATACATTTATATACAGAATGTACAACATCTAGGGTAAAACATAATGGGAACCATGGACTCT
>NW_028020055.1:0-684 GCF_054177405.1 Leptonychotes weddellii
CCCTGCGACCCCCACCAAGGCAAGGGCTAAGGCCCGTTTGGCTCAGCCCAGTAGAGGTGCCCGACAAGTCTATGTGAGTGGCTGCACACCCACATCGCTTCTCCCTGTTGTGTCTGGAGTCCAAGGCCCTGCCCCGGTGAGCAAAAAACTCATGCCTTTTTATTTTGAGATAAGTTAGGTTCACATACAGATAAAAAAAATGATAGATCCCTTCTACCCTTTGCCCAGTTTACCCCAATGGTAACATCTTACAAAACTGTAACATAGTCTCACAACCAGGAAATTGACATTGATACAACTCATCAAACCTGCTGGATTTTTTTTTTTTGCTAGTTTTCATGGACGAGTGTGTGTGCGTGTGTGTGTGTGTGTGTTTAGCTCTGCAGTTTTTTAAATCACAGGTGGAGATTTGTGTGACCAACACCACAGTCAAGATACAGAATTTAAAAATATTTATGACATGTTGAAATGATAATATTTTGGATATAGTGGGTTAAATAAAGCATATTACTAAAAATTATAATTACTAAAATACTTACTAAAATATAGTAAGATTAAAATACAGTATTAAGATTAAAAATATTATTAAGATGAAAATATATTGTTATTAAAACCTATTTATTTTGTAATGTCGCTACCAGAAAATTAAAAAAATACATATGTGGCCCACATTATATTTCTTTT
>NW_028020056.1:0-684 GCF_054177405.1 Leptonychotes weddellii
TTCCCAGGATTAACCTGGAGTCTAAGTGTTAGCCTTTCTCCTTGCCACTGACCTGGAGTCCCCACTGCAAGGATACTTTGCTGTGCATGTGGCCCATGGCTCAGGGATTTTGTTTTTGTTGCTGGTGTTGTTTTCCCTCTTAAGGCTTTCTCAAGTTTTCCATTCAAGCCCAGCAAGGCAATAAAAATTATATTTTATGCAAGAATGAATTGTTTCGTGACAGGAAGCCTCCCCAAGGTATCTCTCCATTTCTCATTGTCATCACCTGTGATTGAATAGTAAAGGGAAATGTAATCATGAGTGTGATGTCACTGACAAAAAATGGTAATGAATCACTTTCTAGATGATTTCAAATGAAGCTTTGCTCCATTTCTCTCTGCTTATGCTGTCTTTCTTATCAGCTATTAAATATTATCATGGTTTAAAAGTGGTTCTATGGGGTTGTAGGGTCCACTAGAACTGCAGAAGGAGAGGAATCGTCTCAAACTTACCCACCAATGGTTCCCCATCATATACTATGGTCCCTGGCACGTAGTAGATGCTCATTAAATATTTGTCGCCTATTGAGCAGAGATTAGGTTGAATTTCCAAGCCTATTAAGAAGTAAATTGTGAATCCCCATGTGCCATCTCCCTACTCCTCTCACCACCACTACCACACACACAAAGTGCTAGTATTGGGGGG
>NW_028020057.1:0-684 GCF_054177405.1 Leptonychotes weddellii
AAGTTTTATGGTTGATAGATCCTTAGTTTCCCTGTTTATACTCCTGACAAATTGTCATTAGCTCTTGTCACTAACTTCTGATCCCTTTAATCTCCCCTAAGAAGAATTTCCAGCTTTATTCCAAAGTCTAGCTCCACCTTAGTATCTATATGGTTGTAAATACTACACATTTATTTTGTAACCCATCCTCTTCTAGACACTTGTTTCATATTCAGTCTTAAAGGAACCTAAAAGACCATCTCATACTCATATTTTATAGGCTCAGTGTATTTATGTGACTCGGTCATATTTAAACAACTAGATCATGGCAGGCAAGGGAATAGGATCAAAGTGCACAAACTCCCAGCCCTAGAGTTGTGTTGGTTGCTAGGGACCCATAATTGTTCTCTCCCAGAATTTCCCTCCACAAAGAGAGTTCCCTCAACAAGGGAAAGTGTCTCACCCAACGTTATGGCCCCTGATAAAAGAGACCAAGGTCCAATCACCTTGCCTTAATTTGGGAGCATTCAAAAAACTGGCTGTCGTGTTTCCCAAGGCTTCTGCTGCAACTGAATCCCACTTAAACTTCACAGCCTGCCTAATCCTACTTCCCCACTTCCATACAGATGTGGCTCCCAAGTATATCCCTGAGAAAACTCAGATACACAAAACTCCATCTCAGATTCTGTTTCTAGAGAACAAACA
>NW_028020058.1:0-684 GCF_054177405.1 Leptonychotes weddellii
GAATCATAACATTGCGTGGTCTTATACCGCACGTGGAAAACAAGTTTTTCTACCTCTTCTCAAGTGCAACTGACAATATTGTTAAATGCTTTGTTGGATGAGTGTGTATTTCTAAGGTATTACCTAGATCTAAAAACTTTCATCAGAACTTTAATGAAATTAGTCTGGCATGATTTTTCCTAAATAGTGTTGCACAGATTATTCTCCACAACAGCAAATGGAGTGCACAGAGAGATCACTGAGCATATTTCTAGATTACCTATTCGAGAAAACTGCTTTATCATTGATAATTTCTTTTTTTAAAAAAGTAGTTTCCATGCTCAGCATGGAGCTCAACATGGGGCTTTAATTCACAACCCTGAGATCAAGACCTGAGCTGAGATCAAGAGTCAGACTGAGCCACCTAGGCACCCCTATCAGTGATCATTTCAATCATGCTAGAAGGAATTCTTATGCTTCTACACAGTGTCCAGAAGATTGAGAGAATGAGGGTAATGGGAAAGGGAGTAAAGTAGTCAAGTAAACAAAATAACATTTAAAAAAAAAGGTTTCATATTCATTGTAAGCACTCTTCTTTTGCTTGTAGTTTATTCTGCATTTGAGCAAGTGATATAAAATCCAAGTAAGACTGGTCTATATAAGGAGAGTTTACTTCATATAACAAACTGTTTAACAGAAGACAGA
>NW_028020059.1:0-684 GCF_054177405.1 Leptonychotes weddellii
CATCTGGCTGTTTGGGGTGGACTGTCTCCCTGAGTCTCTGACCTCACCTTGCTCTGTGTGTTCAGTTCCTGATAACTTGCTTTACATTGACTTCTGATATCTTAACTGCTTTCAAAACTCTTGTAGGTCCAGCTGGCTTCCAAGCCAGCTGCCCAGTCGATGCCCCAGGCTCTATTTAGTCCCACCTCCCTCCCATCATCTTGGAATCTGTCCCACCCCCCAGCACGCAGTCTGAAGTGCTACCAGGTGTCCCTCCATAGGGCTCCCCCAGCATTCAGCCATTTGTCCACCTTGAGGCTTAAACAGAGGCCAATTTCTCTGTTCCCATCCCCCCTTCAACTGGACTTTAATGTCATTGCACTTCAGCTGTATCTTATCGATCTGTGTGCTCCTAACATCCAGCAGTGCCCAGCATATTCAGAGCACTCAGATGCCTCTGTTATATCCATCTTCTTACCCCTAAAACAGAGGTTATAGGGCTACCGTGAGGATTAAATCAGTTAAAACACAAAAAGAGTGTTTTGGCATATTCTAAGCATTCAGTAAAATTTAACCATTATCAGGCACTCATGAAATGTTTGTTGAATAAGAGACTAAATAAATATGGATATAATGACAAAATCAATATTCCAAGTTAAATGACTCACTTGGCCAGTAAGTTTTGTCTTTTAAACACTCTCACAT
>NW_028020061.1:0-684 GCF_054177405.1 Leptonychotes weddellii
ACTCAACGGGAGACCAAAGAAAAGAATAGTAGCAACTCTCTGAACAGAAAAGCGACCACTTTCTGGAAGGTAGGGCATGTGGAGAAGTGAATCCAAGGTGACATTCGGGAAGAGAGATGGTGGGGGAGGGGACCTCCATCAGCCGCTACCAGCAAGTGATAGAGCAGTGGAGCACAAAATCGTAAATTTGAGAAGTCTGCTCTGCTGAGGGACTTCGCTCCAGTGGCTAAGCAGGGGGGTGGAACCCTCGCTGAGACAGTGTTGTCTCAGCACCCTTGGGGTCACAGAAAGACCGGGGTCCCTGAGTGCATAGGAGCTCCCAGGTATCGGAGAGTGGGGAAGCCAGCTGCAGAGAAGGAGCCAAAGAGTGGGTTCTCAGCTCGGGGTTGCCACAAACCATGATCTGCGGCACAGTCGGGCCACTGCTCTTACAGCAGGGACCCAACAAGCGGCAGATCCGGGGAGACTCCCCTTCCTCTTCTGGGAGGAGTTGCGCGGGAGTGCACCACAGGGATCTGCTGGGTTTGGAGACTCCACACGGGGTCGGGTGCCAGAGATAGAAATGCTCGGTCACAGGCCGGGTGAGCACGGAGTGCGGCCGGAGACCGGGGGGATGGGAGTGATTGACTGCTTTTCTCTGGGGATTCACTGAGGAGTGGGGCCCCGAGTTCTCGGCTCCTCCGG
>NW_028020062.1:0-11090 GCF_054177405.1 Leptonychotes weddellii
ACTGCCTTTGGCTCAGGTCATGATCCTGGAGTCCCAGGATCGAGTCCCGCAGTGGGCTCCCTGCTCGGCAGGGAGTCTGCTTCTCCCTCCGACCCTCCCCCGTCTCATGCTCTCTCTCTCTATCTCATTCTCTCTCTCAAATAAATAAAGAAAATCTTAAAAAAAAAAAACCAACTAATGATGTATGGTGATTAACATAACATAATAAAAAAATAACTCCTAGAAAAACATAACTTCCAAAAACTGAATCTGAAAGAAATAGAAAGTTTAAATAGAACATTTACCAGCATTAAAATGGAATCAGTAATCAAAAAATTCCCAACAAACCAAAGTTCAGAAGTAGTTGGCTTCACAGGTGAATTCTGCCAAATATTTAAAGAAGAGTTAAGACCTATTCTCAAAATGTTCAAAAAAAATTAGAAGAACGAGGGAAGCATCCAAATTCATTGTGTGAGTTCAGCATTACCCTGATACAGAAACCACTTAAACACACTACGAAAAAGAGAGGCCAGAGGTTTCGCTGCGACCTTTTTTGCTTTGATCCTCTGAAGAGGTGTGGAAATCCCCCACGGTAAAAAAGCCACACAGAGGACCTGTTTCCACTAAGCCCATTCCCCTGACAGAGGGCGGGGCAGCTCTGCCCAGGCAGGGTTACCTGACAAACTGTGCAGCAGGGCCCTTCCCCAGAAGACAAGCTGGAAGAACAGGTGAACGACAATCCTATGGATAACATAAGACTATAAAATCCCAATGCCAGGGAAAAATAGTATAATGAGTTCCAGGTTTGGCTTCATGACTTGTTTCTTTTTCAGAAAAATTCTTCTTTTGTCTTTTTTTTTCTTATGCTTTTTCATTGTTTTTTTTTCTTTTTTCTACTTTGATAGGAATTTAATTTTTTTAATTTAATTTAATTTTATTATGTTAAAGTACATCATTAGTTTTTGATGTAGGGTTCCATGATTGTTTTCATATACCACACAGTTATCCATGCAATATGTGCCTTCCTTAAAACCCATCAATGGGCTAACACATTCCCGCACCCCCCTCCCCTCTAAAACACTGAGTTTGTTCCTCAGAGTCCATAGTCTCTCATGGTTCATTTCTCTCTCTGATTTTGCCCCCTTCATTTTCCCTTCCTTCTCCTAATGTCCTCCATGCTATTCCTTATTTTCCACAAATAAGTGAAACCATATGATAATTGACTTTCTCTGCTTGACTTATTTCACTTAGCATAATCTCCTCCAGTCCTATTCATGTTGATGCAAAAGTTGGGTATTCATCCTTTCTGATGGTTGAGTAATATTCCATTGTATATATGGACCACATCTTTATCCATTCGTCTGTTGAAGGGCATCTTGGCTCTTTCCACAGTTTGGCTATTGTGGACACGGCTGCTATGAACATTGGGGTGCATATGGCCCTTCTTTTCAATACATCTGTGTCTTTGGGGGTAAATACCCAGTAGTGCCATTGCTTAGTCATAGCATAGCACAATCTTAATTTTTTGAGGAACCTCCACACTGTTTTCGAAAGTGGCTGTACCAACTTGCATTCCCACCGACAGTGTAAGAGGGTTCCCCTTTCTCCACAACCTCTCCAACATCTGTTGTTTCTTCCCTTGTCCATTTTTGCCATTCAAACTCGTGTAAGGTGGTATCTCAATGTGGTTTTGAATTGAATTTCCCAATGGCTATGGTGAATATTTTTTTTCATGTGTCTGTTAGGCATTTTTATGTCTTCTTTGGAGAAGTGTCTGTTCATGTCTTCTGCCCATTTATTGACTTGATTAGTTGTTTTTTCGGTGCTGAGTTTGAGATCTTGGATATCAGCCGTTTGTCTATACAGTCATTGCAAATATCTTCTCCCATTCTATGGGTCACCTATTTCTTTTGTTGACTGTTTTCTTTGCTGTGAAGAATCTTTTTATCTTGATGAAGTCCCGAAAGCTCATTTTTGCTTTTGTTTCACTTGCTTTTGGAGATGTATCTTGAAAGAAGTTGCTGTGGGCGATGTCAAAGAGGTTACTGCCTATGTTCTCCTCTAGGATTTTGATGGAATTATGTCTCACACTGAGGTCTTTCATCCATTTTGGGTTTAAATTTGTGTATGGTGTTAGAGAATGCTCAAGTTTCATTCTTCTGTATATAACTGTCCGATTTTCCCAGCACCATTTATTGAAGAGACTGTCTTATTTCCATTGCATATTTTTTCCTGCTTTGTTGATTATTTGATCATAGAGTTGAGGGTCCATATTTGGGCTCTCTATTCTGTTCCATTGATCTATATGTCTGTTTCTGTGCCAGTAACATGCTGTCTTGGTGACCACGGCTTTGTAATATAGCTTGAAATCAGGCAACATGATGCCCCCAGCTTCGTTTTTCTTTTTCAACATTTCCTTGGCGATTCGGGGTCTTTTCTGTTTCCATACAAATTGTAAGGATTGTTTGTTCCAGCACTTTGAAAAATGTCATTAAAATTTTGATCAGGATGGTGTTGACAGTATAGATTGCTCGGGGTAGCACAGACATTTTAACAGTGCTTATTCATCTCATCATTGAGCATGGAATGTTTTTTCCATCTTTTTGTGTCTTCAATTTCTTTCATGAGTGTTCTGTAGTTCCTAGAGTATAGATCCCTTATCTCTTTGGTTAGGTTTATTCCAAGGTATATTATAGTTTTTTGGTGCTATTGTAAATGGAATCGATTCTCTAATTTCTCTTTCTACTGTTGCGTTGTTAATGTATAAGAAAGCAACTGATTTCTGTGCATTGATTTTGTATCCTGCCACATTACTGAATTGCTGTATGAGTTCTAGCAATTTGGGGGTGGGGCCTTTTGGGCTTTCCACATAAAGTATCCTGTCATCTTAAGAGAGAGAGTTTGACTTCTTCTTTACCAATTTGAATACCTTGTATTTCTTTTTGTTGTCTGATTGCTGAGGTTAGGACTTCTAGTACTATGTATTAGTACTATGTTGAACAATAGTGGTGAGAGAGGGAATCCTTGTCATGTCCCTGATCTTAAGGGAAAGGCTCTCAGATTTTCCCCATTGAAGATGATATTTGCTGTGGGTTTTTCATAGATGTATTTTATGAACTTGAGGAATGTTCCCTCTATCCCTATACTCTGAAGAGTTTTAATCAGGAAATGATGCTGTATTTTGTCAAATGCTTTTTCTGCATCAATTGAGAGGACCACATTGTTCTTCTCCCTCCTCTTATTAATGTGGTCTATCACATTGATTGATTTGTGAATGTTGAACCACCCTTGCATCCCGGGGATAAATCCCACTTGGTTGTAGTGGATGATCCTTTTAATGTATTGTTGGATCCTATTAGCTAGGATTTTGTTGAGGATTTTTGAATCCATATTCATCAGGGATATTGGTCTGAAATTCTCCTTTTTGATGGGGTCTTTGCCTGGTTTGGGGATTAAGGTAATGCTGGCCTCATAGAATGAGTCTGGTAGCTTTCCTTCTGTTTCTATTTTTTGAAACAGCTTCAGGAGAATAGGTATTATTTCCTCTTTGTATGTTTGGTAGAATTCCCCAGGGAATCCATCAGGCCCTGGACTCTTGTTTTTGGGGAGCTTTTTGATCACTGCTTCAATTTCATAACTGGTTATTGGCATATTCAGGTTCTCAATTTCTTCCTGTTTCAGTCTTGGGAGTTTATAGGTTTCCAAGAAGGCATCCATTTCTTCCAGGCTGCTTAATTTATTGGCATAGAGTTGTTGATAATAATTTCTAATAATTGTTTCTATTTCCTTGGTGTTAGTCGTGATCATCCCCTTTCATTCACAATTTTATTAATTTGGGTCCTTTCTCTTTTCTTTTGGATAAGTCTGGCCAGTGGTATGTCGATCTTATTAATTCTTTCAAACAACCAGCTTCTAGTTTCATTGATCTGATCTACTGTGTTTCTGGTTTCTAATTCATTGATCTCTGCTCTAATCTAAATTACTTTTCTTCTAATGCGTGGCCTAGGCATCGTTTGTTGCTTTTTCTCCAGTTTTTTAAAGTGTAAAGTTAATTGGTAAATTTGAGAATTTTCTATTTTTTTTGAGTGAGGCTTGGACAGCTATGTATTTCCCCCTTAGGACTGCCTTTGCCATAGCCCATAGGTTTTGGATTGATTTGTTTCATTCTCATTGTTTTTCATGAATTGTTTAAGTTCTTCTTTGATTTCCTGGTTGACCCAAACATTCTTGAGCCGACTGTTCTTTAGATTCCAAGTGTTTGAATTTCTTCAAATTTTTCTTGTGATTGAGTTCCAGTTTTAAAGCGTTATGGTCTGAGAATATGCAGGGAATAATCTCTATCTTTTGGTATTTGTTGAGACCTGGTTTGTGACCTAGTATGTGGTCTATTCTGGAGAAATTTCCATGTTCGCTTGTGAAGAAGGAGTATTCTGTTGTTTTAGGGTGGAATGTTCTGTATATATCTATGAGGTCCATCTGGTCCAGTGTGTCATTCAAAGCTCTTGTTTTTTGTTGCTTTTCTGCTTAGATGGTCTGTCTATTGCTGAGAGTGGAGTATTGAGGTCTCCTACAATTAATGTATTATTATCAATATGACTCCTTATTTTTGTTAACAGTTGGGTTATGTAGTTGTTTGCTCCCATGTTGGGGGCATAGATATTTATAATTGTTAGATTCCTTTTTTGGATTGACGTTTTAAGAATGATATATTGTCCTTCTGTGTCTCTAACTACAGTCTTTAGCTTAAAATCTAATTTCTCTGATATGAGAATTGCTACTCCAGCTTTCTTTTGAGGTCCTTTGACATGGAAGATGGATCTCCATCCTTTCACTTTCAGTCTGGATGTATCTTTAGGTTCAAAATGAGTCTCTTGTAGACAACTTATGGGTGGGTCCTGTGTTTTTTATCCAATCTGCAACCCTGTGCCATTTCATGGGAGCATTTAGCCTTTTCACGTTGAGAGTGATTATTGAAAGATATGAATTAATTGTCATCATGTTGCCTGTGAAGTCCTTGTTTCTATAGATTTTTTCTGTAAATTTCTGTTCTATATCACCCTTGGGATCTTTCTCCTTTTATAGAACTCCCCTTAATATTTCTTGCAGGGCTGGCTTTGTGATCACATATTCTTTCATTTTTTGCTGGCATTAGAAGTTCTGCATCTCTCCATCTATTCTAAATGACAACCTTGCCAGATAAAGTATTCTTGGCTTCATGTTCTTCTCATTTAGTACCCTGAATATGTCTTGCCAGCACTTTCTGGCTTGCCAGGACTCTGTGGATAGGTCTGACATTAATCTGATGTTCCTCCCTCTGTACATAAGGAATCTCTTCCCCCTAACTGCCCTTAAGATGATTTCCTTGGCTCTAAGATTTGCAAGTTTTACTATTACATGCCAGGGCATTTGTCTGTTTTCCTTGATCTTGGGAGGGGTCCTCTCTTCCTCTAAGACATGAATGTTTGTTTCATTCCCCAGATTAAGGAAATTCTCAGCTACGATTTGCTCAAATATATCTTCTAGTCCTCTCTCTTTCTCTCCACCACTTAGGGATCCCAATAATTCCGACGTTAGAAGGTTTCATGATGTCACATTTCTCTGAATCTGTTTTCATGGATTTTAAGCTGTTTCTCTAGGCCTCTTCTTTTTCCTTCTTTTGTATCATTTAGTCTTCTAGTTCACTAATTCTTTCTTTTCCCTTGTTTACCCTAGCTGTTAGAGTATCTAGATTAGATTGGATCTGATTGATAGCATTTTTAAGTTCTGCCAGTTCAGCTTTCATTTCCGTCCTTAGAGACTCTATATTGCCATTAATCAATTTCTCCATTCTAGCTATCATCTTCATAACCATTACCCAGAAGGTTATTTCCGACATCTTGCTTATATCTGTAGCCATTTATAAATGTATGGCAGAAGTCACACTCTCTGAGTCTTTATTATTTTGGGGGTTCCTCCTTCTAATCATTCTGTTGAGGGGTGGTTGAGGGAATGTACATAGTCCAAATTATTGACCCCACCCCAAGCAGGATGTACCTATTTATACAGACCTTAGGGTTGTCGGCCTCTTGTTCTCCCAGCCTGTCTTCTGGGGGAGGGGCCTGTCACGCTATTACTCAGGCAACCCTGTTTTGGCAGAGTTGCCCTGCCCCCTGTGGGGGATGGATGGGCTCAGTGAAAACTGGTATTTTGGGGCTTCTGTTTTCTTGTGGCTTTACCTGGCAGCTTTCAGCGTCTCTTCAGCCTCTTCTGAGAGTCAGAGCAGAAGAGACCATTTCCTTCTTGGCCTCAGTACAGAGAGTTCACAGTCTGTTCTTCAGTGATCTCTCCATGTCACACTATCTCTGTTTCTGTCTGTGCTGCTAAAAACTGCAGCATCCTGGTTTGTGCACCCCTCAGCTTCCAGGTCCAGGCATGTCTCTGCCCTTTGTGCTTCTAAAACCTCTAGCTGCCCCCAGTTCTCACGGGCAGCACTGCTGCTCCAGGTTTCAGTCCGGGGGGCTGCCCTAACATCCTTTCCCCATCACTACAGGTTTGCGATTCTGTGCCCCATCCCCATTGCAAGAGGCTTTCTCACACCAGTGGGTGAAGACTCCTGAAGGCTCCCTCCCTCTTCTGTTTATCTTCTGATATCTGCCCATGGAATCATGGCTCCCTGCTTCATACCTTGAAACCGGCTGCCTGCAATATTCTGTTTGTAGAGATCCATATATATCTTCTTACATCTCAGGCTGATTTCATGGTTGTTCAGAATGGTCTAGTAGATATCCTGCTCAATTCAGAGGACCAGTTGGAATAGGGTCCTCTACTCCTCCCCCATCTTTTCCTCCCCCTTCCTTTTTTCTTTGTTTTTATTTCTTCTTTTTACCTTCTCCTCATTTCAACTAGAGTTTTATTATACCAACTTATATTTCATAGTCGTTTTTAACTTGTATTTTTTCACACCTACATTTTTTATAAATATATTCTTTATTTTAGTCCATTCTTCACTCTATTCAATTTTAGCATTATATATATATATTATATATATATATATATATAATATATATGTTTTATTTTCCTTGTAATTTTGGGACATAGTGTCCTCTAACACACAGACCAAAATAAATCCAGGAATAGCTGAAACACCTTGCTTTCTGCACATTGTATATTAAAATCTCCCTACCATCTAGCTTTTTTTTTTAATTTTTTTTTTAATTTTATCAGTGTTGGCTTCTGACCACTCTGGATTTTGCTGTGGTGTATCTTGCTTGGGTCATGGCTGATATGTTGAATTCTGCTCATTCACTCAACCATCCCTCGACAGAATGACTAGGAGGAGGAACTCTCAACAAATAAAAGAACAAGAGACTATGTCCTCTGCCACAGAACGAATGGATATGGATATAAGCAAGATGTCAGAAATAGAATTCAGGATACCAATCATGAAGTAAATAGCTAGGCTTCAAAAAACCATTAGTGGTAATGTAGAATATCCAAGAGCAGAAATGAGATCTAATCAGGCCAATCTAAAAAAAATGCTATGAATGAGATACAGTCTAAAATAGATAGTCTAACAGCTAGGTAAATGAGGCAGAAAAGAGAATTAGTGATCTAGAAGATAAGCTGAGAGAAAGGAAGGAAGTTGAGGAAAACAGAGATAGGCTGCTAGTAGCACATGGAAAAAGGATTGGAGAGATTAATGATGCAGTGAAACCTTCCAATTTCAGAAATATTGGGATCTCTGAGGGATTGGAGATCGATAGGGGGCTATAAGGTATAATTGTATAAATCGTAGCTGAGAACTTCCTTAATCTAGGGAAGGAAACAAGCATTTGAGTCAACTGAGGCAGAGAGGAACCCTTGCAAAATCAATAAATATAGAGCAACACCCCAACATATAATAATGAAGCATTCAAATTTCACAGCCAAAGAAACTATCCTGAGACTATCCAAGGAGAGTGGGTTCCTTACATATGGAAGGAGGAACATCAGAATAACATCAGACCTGTCAACAGAAACTGGCAAGCCAGAAAGGGCTGGCAAGACATATTCAGGGTACTAAATGAAAAGAATATACAGCTAGGAATACTTTATCCAGCAATGTCATTCAGAACAGATGAAGAGATGAAGAGCTTTCAGGACAAGCAAAACCTGAAAGAAAGTGACCACCAAGCTAGCCCCATAAGAAATTTTAAGGGGGGGGAGATGGCAGAGGAGTAGGGGACCCTATTTCAACTGGTCCCTGGAATTGAGCTGGATATCCACCAGAACACTCTGAGCACCCACAAAACCAGCCTGAGATGTAAGAAGATCTGGATCTCTACAGAATATCATAGGTTGTTGGTTTTGAGGTACAAAGCGGGGAGCCGTGATTCCGTGGGCAGATATTGGAGGATAAATGGCAGTGGGAGGGTGCCTGGCTGTGGGGATCCTACACTGCCAGTGAGTGACAACCTTGTGCACTGCAGACAGGCACAGACTTGCAGTCCAGTAGCGGTGGGGAAAGGACTCTAGGGCAGCCCCCAAGGGGGAAACCTGGAGCGGCAGGGTTGCGCCTGTGAACTGCAGCCCCCGGGGTGGAAACACGGAGCTGTGGGGTTGCACCAGTGAACTGCAGCCCCCGGACGGAAACGCGGAGTGGCGGGGTCCCGCCTGGGAACTGCAGCCCCCGGGGCGGAATCCCTGAGTGGCGGGGTTGCACTTGCGTGAACTGGGAACAGCTGGCAGTTTTAGAAGCACAAAGGGCAGAGACATGCCCCGAACTGGAGGCAGGACTGGGAGCACTGCGGAGGGGCACACAACCCAGGACCCTGCAGTTTATAGAAGCATGGACAGAAATGGAGACCATGTGGCCTGGAGAGCTCACTGAAGAACAGACTGTGATCTCTCTGCTCTGAGGCAGAGGGTTGGAAATGGTCTCTTCTGCTTTGACTCATGGAAGAGACATAGAAAGCCGCCAGGGAAAGCTACCAGAGAACAAAAGCCCCCCAAAACTGATTCCCGCTGAGCCCAGCCCCCACCACAGGAGCGCAGGGCAACTCGACCCAAACAGGGTTGCCTGAGTAACAGTGCAGCAGGCCTCTCCCACAGAAGACAGGCTAGGAAAAAAAGAGGCCAGCAACCCTAAGGTCCCAAGAAAACAGGTGCATCTTGCTTGGGTTCTGTTCAATAATTTGGACTCTATACATTCCCTCAAACACACATCAACAGAATGACTAGGAGGAGGAGCCCCCAAAATAGAAAAGACTCAGAGATTATGACTTATGCCACAGATTTACAAATGGATGCAGATATAACCAAGAATTCGGAGATGGAATTCAGGCTAGCAATTGTGAAGACAATGGCTACAATAGAGAAATCAATTAATGACAACATAGAGTCTCTAAGGGCAGAAATGAAAGCTGAATTGGCAGAACTTAAAAATGCTATCAATGAGATCCAATCCAATCTAGATAATCTAGCAGCTAGGGTAACTAAGACAGAAGAGAGAATAAGCGATCTGGAAGACAGTATAATAGATAAAAAGGGAAAAGAGGAGGCCAGGGAAAAACAACTCAGAATCCATGAAAATAGAATCAGAGAAATAAGTGACACCATGAAGCATTCCAATGTCAGAATAATTGGAATCCTGAAGGGAGTGGAGAGAGAGAGAGGACTAGAAGATGTATGTGAGCAAATCGTAGCTGAGAACTTCCCTAATCTGGGGAATGAAACAAACATTCGAGTCCTAGAGGCAGAGAGGACCCCTCCTAAGATCAAGGAAAACAGGCCAACACCCCAGCATATAAAAGTAAAACTTGCAAATCTTAGAACCAAGGAAACCATCTTAAGGGCAGTTAGGGGGAAGAGATTCCTTACGTACAGAGGGAGGAACATCAGAATAACGTCAGACCTATCCACAGAGACCTGGCAAGCTAGAAAGGCCTGGCAAGACATATTCAGGGTACTAAATGAGAAGAACATGCAGCTAAGAATACTTTATCTGGCAAGGCTTTCATTTAGAATGGATGGAGAGATGCAGAGCTTCCACGACTGACAAAAGCTGAAAGAATATGTGACCACTAAGCGAGCCCTGCAAGAAATATTAAGGAGGGTTCTATAAAAGGAGAAAGACCCCAAGAGTGATATACAAAAAAAATTACAGGGACAATCTATAAAAACAACCTCTTCACAGGTAACATGATGACAATTAATTCATATCATTCAGTAATCACTCTCAATGTGAATGACCTAAGCGCTCCCATAAAACGGCACAGGGTTGCAGATTGGATAAAAAGACAGGACCCATCCATATGCTGCCTACAAGAGATTCATTTTGAACCTAAAGATACATCCAGACTGAAAGTGAAGGGATGGAGATCCATCTTCCATGCCAGCGGACCTCCAAAGAAAGCTGGGGTAGCAATTCTTATATCAGACGAATTACATTTTAAAATAAGTCTGTAATAAGAGACACAGAAGGACACTATATCATTCTTAAAGGGTCTATCCTACAAGAAGATCTAACAATTGTAAATATCTATGCCCCCAACTTGGGAACAGCCATTTACATAAGCCAACTGTTAACCAAAAGAAAGAGTCATATTGAAAACAATACGTTAATTGTAGGAGACCTCAGTACTCCACTCTTAGCAATGGACAGATCATCTAAGCAGAAAATCAACAAGGAAACAAGAGCTTTGAATGATACATTGGACCAGATGGACCTCATAGATATTTATAGAACATTCCACCTTAAAACAACAGAATACTCATTCTTCTCGAGCGCACATGGAACTTTCTCCAGAATAGACCATATACTGGGTCACGAAGCAGGTCTCAACCAATGCCAAAAGATTGAGATTATTCCCTGCATATTCTCATACCACAATGCTCTAAAACTGGAACTCAATCACAAGAAAAAAATTGGCAGAAATTCAAACACTTGGAAGCTAAAGACCACTCTGCTCAAGAATGTTTGAGTCAACCAGGAAATCAAAGAAGAACTTAAACAATTCATGAAAATCAATGAGAACGAAAACACATCGGTCCAAAACCTATGGGATACTGCAAAGGCAGTCCTAAGGGGGAAATACATAGCCATCCAAGCCTCACTGAAAAAAATAGAAAAATCCCGAATTCAAAAACTAACT
>NW_028020063.1:0-684 GCF_054177405.1 Leptonychotes weddellii
GGTATTAAGGAAGGCAGGTACTGCATGGAGCAATGGGTGTTATATGAAAACAATGAATCGTGGATCAGTACATCAAAAACTAATGATGTATGGTGACTAACATAACATAATAAAATAGTATAAAATTTAAAAAAAGAAACAAATGAACAAATGGAAGAAAAAAGACAGAGATGCAAACCAACAGACTCTTTACTATAAAGAACAACCTGATTGCTACACAACCTGTTTCCACATGGTAACTCTAAAAATAAACTATTGGGACTACAGCGTGATAAAAATTTCTGCAGAGCAAAGAAACAACCAGCACAACTAAAAGACATCCTATTGAATGAGAGAAGATATTTGCAAATGATATATCCAATAGAGTTAGTACTCAAATATCTATGAACTTATAGAACTCAACACTGAAAAAGAAATAAAAAACAAATGATCAAGTTAAAAAATGGGCAGAGCACATGAACAGACATTTCTTCAAAGAAGACATGCAGATGGCCAACAGACACACGAAAAGATACTCAACATTACTCATCATCAGGGAAATGCAAAGTAAAATCACAATGAGATATCACCTTAACCCTGTCAGAATGGCTGAGATCAAAAACTCAAGAGAAAACAGTTGTTGGCAAGGATCCAGAGAAATAGGAACCCTCATGAACTCTTGTTGGGAATGCAAACTGGTGCAGC
>NW_028020064.1:0-684 GCF_054177405.1 Leptonychotes weddellii
GACTGTCTTTGTTCCATTGGACATTCTTTCCTGCTTTGTCAAAGATGAGTTGACCATAGAGTTGAGGGTCCATTTCTGAGCTCTCTATTCTGTTCCATTGATCTATGTAAAAACCATCCAGTCTTGATTCTGAAATACTACAACAGCTTCTCCTGACTTCCTCTTCTGAGACATGATCAAAGTTCTATTGAGGTGGTGTTTTCCCTTTCTGAAATAAATCTAGTAAACTTGGCTTTATTTGATTAACAGTTTTTGTTTTTTTTTTCCTGGTAGACTTTAAGAAGTTTATAGTTGACCCAGAAAAAACAGTAGACAAATGACTTGTAGATAGCAGACACTTGCAAGAAGTTCTCAAATTTTAAACAAGTGTCTTTCTTATTGAGATACTTTGATCTACACCCTCTCATGGAATGAACTCAAACCAAAGACTTGGCCTGAATGCAATCAACATGTAAAGCATATAAGGATTGCTTAAAGATTGGACATGGGTAAAAAGTATGGACAAGAGTGAACTTTGCACTTTTGTGATATCCAGAATTGCACCAGACACTCTTAGAAATGTGGCAAATGCTTCTTGTGGTGCCTCTTATTGAATAAAGGTAAGAGATACAGGATATATTAACTTTTCTCTTTTTCCATTGTTGATCAACTGCAAAAATTATTTTAATTATCTGTGTTTTCCTT
>NW_028020065.1:0-684 GCF_054177405.1 Leptonychotes weddellii
TGTAGATTTCTGCCTATTACATCAGTTACTAAGAGAAAAGTGTTAAATTCTCCAGTTATATCTGTAGGTGTATCTATTTCCACTTTCCATTTACCACTTTCGCTTCATAGGTTTGAAGCTCTCTTATTAGGTGCACATATATATTTAGGACATTTATTTTTAATTCACTGATTTTTTTTTTTTTTTGTCATTGTGTAATGTCCCTTTCACTGGCTATATTGTTCAAAATTTTACTTTGATGTTCACATAGTTACTCAAGCTTTCTTATGATGAATGTTTACACGGTACATATTTTCCATCACTTCACATTTTACCTGTTTTTTTCTCTTTAAAGTGAGTTTCTTATAGACAGCATATACTTAGGTAGCATATTTTGCTAAGTCTAGTAATTCTTGTTTCTGAAGTAGAGTGTGTAACTGGTTTATGTGTAATTAAAAAATTGATAATGCTAAATTAAAATCTGTCCCATATTTTTTTTTTTATTAATCTATTTTATTTCCTATTGGCTTTTAAAGTGCTCCTCTTTGTTTTATTTTTAGTAGTTGCTACAGATTTTCTAGAATTCACAGTTTATCACAGTGCAACTTCAGATATTATACCCATTCACATACATTAAATAAACCTCATAATACAATGATTTTCATCTTCCCACTCATTCCTGGTGTTATCATGCATTTTACTTAC
>NW_028020066.1:0-684 GCF_054177405.1 Leptonychotes weddellii
GGAAGAACCAAAATCAGGAGCTCAAAAACAAAGATACAATGGCTAAAACATTCTCAGGGAAAATGATTTTGAATCTAGAGGTCTCTACTCAGCCACATTAATATTCAAGACTGGGGTGAATATAAATACCTTTACAAACATGCAGAGATTCAAAAAGCTTGTTTGCAAGTGAAAAACAGATTGAAGCAAAAAAAAAAAAGACATGGGATTTAAGAAATTATGGAGAGAAAGGGCTGCCAAAAAATTAAGGCCACTTTAATCTCTGGGGAAAATGAAGGTACAATGTAAAAAATTAACACAATTATATATGGTTTCAACAAAACACAGGACATGGGGAGGGTGTGTGAAAGCTAAGTGAAAGTTTGCTAATGGCCTTGTATTGTTCTGGAGAGTGGAAGTTATAAATAACTGTTTAATACTTGCCACCGATAGAAAAATATAACTTTTAAAACATGTTACAATCTGGAGGGTAATTAATTGAAGGATAAAAATAATGGAGGGAAAAAGGAAGGAAATAAGAATTCATTTAGAACTCCCAAATAAGGGAAGGCAGTAAAGAATTAGAATGCATAAAATGTCAGGAATCAGACCTAATGTATTATTACAGTAAATGTAAACAGGCTAAATTCCCCTTAGAGTCTTAGAAACTCCAAGATTGGGTTAAAAAAAAATCCAGCCATATTC
>NW_028020067.1:0-684 GCF_054177405.1 Leptonychotes weddellii
AGTTAATGGTGTTTATAGATACTGCTTCACCATCATATGTTTCCCAATTAAAATATTGGGAAAGAGGGAGACAGAGGAGGAGGCTCCCTGCAGGGCTCGATCCCAGGACCCTGGGATTGTGACCTGAGCCAAAGGCAGATGCTTAACTGACTGAGCCCCCCGGCGCCCCCAGAAATGGTTCTTGAAGAGAAAGTGAAAAACATTCTGGCTTCTGCCTTGTCTCTGAACTCCCAGTTCCCACCAGGCCTCCCCTGGGCAAAGCCAGCCTGAAGCAAGAAGAGGGAATCTGGGAGCTGGTGTTTGCCATGGCCAGCCCAACAGCCCAACACACTACACAGAGAGGCCAAGGTATAATAAGTAATATAAATAAAAATGAAATTCTAAAATCCAAAAGGCTCTGAAAACACAGTTTTCTTTTCTTTTCCCCTCTAAATATGCCATTAACTTTTATTTATGGCAAAACCTGACAGGCACGGGCACGACATTATTTCTAGTCTGTATTTGCCCAACTTAGTGTGACTGTTCATACTTCTTACTGCAAGATCACTGTTTGTTTATTTGTCTGTTTAATGATAAGGTGTAGGTATATGGTCCTCGCGATATTTCAAGAGTTAAAATGTATGAATTATAAGTTTCTCAACTTGAAACACTTCTGACTCCCACGGTAGTAGATAAGCAACTGAT
>NW_028020068.1:0-684 GCF_054177405.1 Leptonychotes weddellii
GTAGTAGAGCAGGGTGGTTAAGGGCATATGTGTTGAAGTCACACGACCTGAGTTAAATCTTAGGTCCTCTTCTTAGCTCAGGCTAAGTACTTAAGCGAGCCTCAATTTCCGCAGCTGGAAAATTTCCCCATCTGGGTAATATCTAGCTTTCATAGTATTGTTTTAAAGAATTAAGTGAGATAACATATGGAAAGTTCTTAACATAGTACCTGGCACACAGTTATGCATTTAATAAATGATCATTATTACTTTTATTGTATTGTGGGACAGTGGTCCAACAATCTCCTAAGTCATTTAAGTAAAGTGACCAGACTTTGAAACAAAAGGAAGGCATTTTAAAGTAACCCCCTAACTACTCAGATATTATTTCACAAAAACACTCATATTTGGGTTCATATAGTTGGCATGATAAGGAGTCGGTGATTATAAACAAGCTGATGTAACAACTAAAAGAGAAATCAAGTGTGCTACTGGAAATGACATTATAATTCCATCATAAATAATTTATAAAGCAGCCTTAAGTATGATTCTAAGCAATCTGAGTATTAAAGTCAAAGTGAGATTACTTTCGACACCACAACAATAGAAACTAAAAATTTTTTAAAGATGTCCTTGGTGCTTTCTAAAACATCAGCCTGCATTAATCCAGCTTGAAGGCCTGAAATTTTCATAAGATGAAACCTC
>NW_028020069.1:0-684 GCF_054177405.1 Leptonychotes weddellii
AAGTTAAAATTAAAAATCAATGATTTAAAGTATCATCAAAAAATATGAATTACTTAGGGGTGAATTTAATAAAATTAGACCTAAACACTGAAAACTACAAAACATTGCTAAGAGAAATTAAAGAAGACACATTTAGGAGATGTATACCTATTCAGAGATTGGCAGATTCAGTATTCTTAAAATGTTAATCCCACTTCCCCTCAAATTATCTGTAGATTGAATGAAATCCCTATGAAAATTCCAGCAGCTTTTTTGTAGAAAATAATTTTGTTCTCAAATATATGTGCAAATGCAAAGGACTTATGATAGCCAAAATAATCTTGAGAATGAAGGACAAAGTTGGAGGACTTGTACTTTCTGATTTTAAGACCCGACAATACACCTGCAGTAATTAAGACAGTGTAATATTTGTATAATGATAGCAGTTGAATAGACTATCAAGTTCAGAAATAGACCCACACATATATGGTCATTGATTTTTAACGAAAGTGCCAAGGTTCAGTGCAGGAAAGGATAGTCTTAAAGGTGCTGGATGAACTTGAAAATATATACGTATAAAAAAAGAACTTGACCTTTACACCATTCATAAAAAATTAACCTGAAATGCATCATAAATATAAACATTTTAAAATTATAAAATTCCTAGGTGAAAACAAGGGAGAAAATCTTTGCAGTGTTGGGTTA
>NW_028020070.1:0-684 GCF_054177405.1 Leptonychotes weddellii
TGGAGGAGGTGGGGGGATGTGTTAGCCTGGTGATGGGTATTAAAGAGGCATGAATTGAATGGAACACTGGGTGTTATATGCAAACAATGAATCATGGAACACTACATCAAAAACTAATGATGTAATGTATGGCGATTAACATCAAAAAACCTGAAATTACAATATAATGTAATATATGCAAATGTGTTATAAAAGCATCAGGTACGATCTGTGGTCATTCTGGAGGATCTAAGAAGCCATGTAAAGGGAAGCAACTAAAACATAGGATGTAGGCTGGAAGGAGTAGAATGATTAGAAAGTTTAGAGAAAAAAGGGGATGTAGAAAATGTCATTTCTTCCAAGCCTATTTCAAAAATCCCTTCCTTGGAAGGCTTTCCACAAACTCAATACCCCTCATTCATTCCCTTCTTTGTATTTGAAAAGCTTTTGAGTGTACACTCTATATAGCACATATCAGAATCTAATTACCAATTTATATTACTGTTTCATCTGATAAATGGCATGCTCTTAATAGCCAACAACCAAAGTTGATTGACTGTAATAAGTGGCCCATTTTTTCCTGCACAGACTTAAATGTTGAAGTGATGTAATGCCAATCATTCCTTTCTATTTCTAAAAAAACATTAATGCCTATCATTAATAACCACCTCTAGATAATACATTAAATCTATTAGGTTCCTAGAT
>NW_028020071.1:0-684 GCF_054177405.1 Leptonychotes weddellii
AGAGTCCATGGTTCCCATTATGTTTTACCCTAGATGTTGTACATTCTGTATATAAATGTATCATGACATGTATCCTCCATTGTAGTATCAGAGTAGTTGAATTTCCTTAAAAATCATCTGCACTCTGCCTATTTATCCCTCTCTCCCCTCTGATCCCTGGCAATGACTGATGTTGTTACTGTCTCCAGAGTTTTGTCTTCTCCAGAATTTTGTATAGTTGGAATCATATGTCTGGATGTACTACAGGTTATTTCTGCACTCACCCACTGGATGACATCTTGGTTGCTTCATTGGCAATTATGATTAGAACTGTTTTGGCAATTATGATTAGAACTGTTCATAAACATTGTGTTCAGGTTTTTTTGTGGATATAAGTTTTCAACTCCAATACCAAGGAGCATAATTGCTGGAACATGTTAGGAGTATGTTTAGTTTTCTAAGAACCTGGCTACTGTTTTCCAAAGTGGCTGTACCATTTTCTTTTCCCACCAGCAGTGAGTGAGAGTTCTTATTGTTCACAGGCTCACCAGCAAAATTGGTGTTGTCAGTGTTCTGGATTTTGGCTGTTCTAATAGGCGTGTAATGGTATCTCATTGTTTTAGGTTGCATTTCCGTAGTGCTATACGATGTGGAATGTCTTTCTATATGCTACTTGCTATCTGTATATCTTCTCTGGTGAGGTGT
>NW_028020072.1:0-684 GCF_054177405.1 Leptonychotes weddellii
TTTTAAAAATTAAAAAGAAAAGAAAAGAAAGAGCTCCATTGCAATGGGAGAAGGAGAGAAGCAGACTCCCCGCCGAGCGCCGAGCAGGAGCCCATACAGGCCAATCTCCAGAAACTCTGAGATCATGACCTGAGCTGAAATCAACAGTCAGACGCTTAACCAACTGAGCCACCCAGGCACCTCTAAGGCATTGTTTTCTAACATAGAAAACTGGAAACAGCCTAAATGCCTATTAACAGAAGAATGGATAAATAAATTGTGGTATATTCAAATATTGAAATAATATTCAGCAGTTAAAATTCATTAATTGGAGCTAAATGAAACATGGATAAATGTTAAAAAAAATGTTGAGAGAAGAAGAAAGTTTGCAGAATTTTTATTTTTAAGTTCTCTCTATGCTCAGTGTGGGGCTCAAACTCAGGACCCAGAGATCGAGGGTCATATGCTCTACCACCTGAGACAAACAGGAGCCCCCAGATAGATTTTTTTAAATACACAAATCAATATTTTGTTGTTTGTGGATACAAAAGTATGAAGTGAAATTGCAAAACCATAAATAGAAGGGTTATCTCTGAATCAAATGTGGCAAAAATGAACAGTTGTTGGATTTCAGAAATAAAGGTAAAGGGGGATAAAAGGCTGCATCAATCCTCAGAGAGGATGATCTGTTGGGATGGGATTAGG
>NW_028020073.1:0-11090 GCF_054177405.1 Leptonychotes weddellii
TATTTCTCTGATTCTATTTTCATGGATTCTGAGTTGTTTTTCCCTGGCCTCCTCTTTTCCCTTTTTATGTATTATATTGTCTTCCAGGTCGCTTATTCGTTCTTCTGCCTCACTTACCCTAGCTGTTAGATTATCTAGATTGGATTGGATCTCATTGATAGCATTTTTAAGTTCTGCCAATTTAGCTTTCATTTCTGCCTTTAGAGACTCTGTGTTGCCATTAATTGATTTCTCCACTCTAGCCATTGTCTTCACAATTGCTAGCCTGAATTCCATCTCCGACATCTTGGTTATATCTGCATCCATTTGTAAATCTGCAGCATAAGTCATGATCTCTGAGTCTTTTCTGTTTTGGGGGTTCTTCCTCCTAGTCATTCTGCTGATGGGTGTTTGAAGGAATGTATAGAGTCCAAATTATTGACCAGAACCCAAGCAAGATACACCTGTTTTCTTGGGACCTTAGGGTTGCTGGCCTCTTGTTTTCCCAGCCTGTCTTCTGGGGGAGGGGTCTGTGCGCTGTTACTCAGGCAACCCTGTTTTGGCGGAGTTGCCCTGCCCCCCTGTGGTGGGGGATGGGCTCAGCGGGAATCAGTTTTTGGGGCTTTTGTTCTCTGGCATCTTTCCCTGGCGACTTTTTGCATCTCTTCCGTGAGTCAGAGCAGAAGAGACCATTTCCAACCCTCTGCCTCGGAGCAGAGAGACCATAGTCTGTTCTTCAGTGAGCTCTCCAGGCCACACTGTCTCCATTTCTATCTGTGCTGCTATAAACTGCAGCGTCCTGGGTTGTGCACCCCTCCGCAGCGCTCCCACTCCTGCCTCCAGGTTGGGGCACGTCTCTGCCCTTTGTGCTTCTAAAACTGCCAGCCGCTCCCAGTTCACCTGCGCGACCCCGCCGCTCCGGGTTTCCGCCCCAGGGGCTGCCCTAAAGTCCTTTCCCCGCAGCTACCGGTCTGCGAGTCTGTGCCCCATCCCCAGCGCGCCAGGCTGTCGCTCACTGGGGGTGTAGGTTCCCCACGGCCAGGCACCCTCCTGCTGCCATTTATCCTCCGATATCTGCCCATGGAATCAGGGCTCCCTGCTTCGTACCTCAAAACCAACCACCTGCGATATTCTGTTTGTAGAGATCCAGATCTTCTTACATCTCAGGCTGGTTTCATGGGTGCTCAGAGTGGTCTGGTAGATATCCAGCTCAGTTCCGGGGACCAGTTGAAATAGGGTCCCCTACTCCTCCGCCCATCTTTCCTTCTCTCCAGTCTTTGCAGTTTTGAGGTCAGTGGCTTGTCCCGTAACCTTATTTCTCTCTTGGATCCAAGAAGAGTTACTGATTTTCTGTTGTGTTCAGCCTTTTTACTTATTGTTAGGATGCAGTGGCAACTTAAAAGCTTATTATATGCTGGACAAAAAGTCAGAAGTCAAAGATGTTTTTTTTAAACTTTCTTTTTTTAATTAAATTTTTAATTTTAATTCCAGTATAGTTAACATACAGTGTTACATTAGTTTCTGGTATATAATATAATGATTCAGCAATTCTGTGATTCTAACAACTCAGTGCTCATCATGACAAGTGCACTCCTTCATCCCCACCTGCCTCCCCTCTGGCAACCATCAGTTTGTTCTCTGGCTAAGTCTGTTTCCTGGTTTGTCTCTGTCTCTCTCATTTTTCCCCCCTTTGCTCATTTGTTTTGTCTCTTAAGTTCTACATGTGAATGACTTTCTTTCTCTGACTTATTTCTATTCAATGTTCCAGTTCATTGATTCTTTCCTCTGCCCTTTTCATTCTGCTGTTAAATTTATATTTATTTATTTATTTGCTGCTGTTAAATTTTTAAATTTGGTTTTTGTACTTTTCAGTTCTAAAATTTCCAGTTGGTTCTCCTTTATATCTTCTATTTATTTGCTGAAGATTTCTGTTTCTTTGTCTGGAATTTATATTTTTTCATCTGTCTCAAGCATGTCTGTAACTGGTAATTGAAGCATTTTTATGAGGGCTCCTTTAAAATATTTATCATACAATTCTGACATCTCTGTCATCTCAATGATAGTATGTATTATCTTTTAAAAACTCAGTTTGATATTTTGCTGTTTCTTGTCATGATGAGTGATTTTCTACTTAAACCTGACCTTGTGGGTATTACATTATTAGACTCTAGAACTTATTAAAACTCGTGTCCTATGGAACCCTTCTGGAAGGGAAGGGAGGTTCATCAACTCATTACTGACATATGGGGGTAGAAGTTCAGGTTTCCCACTAAACCTCCACTGACAACAGAGCAGAGGCTCCTTGTTAATGCTGGGCAGTGGTGGGAATTCTGGCTTCAGTCTGATACCTCTTGGCTGCAGGAAATAAAAGTTCCTCACTATTCCTCACATGGTCTGCACCACATAGAGTTGGGTGGTCTTGTTACCCCTGAAGAGTGGTAAAAGTCCTGACTCTTCACTAGGCTTCCCCTGACACCACCTTAGTGGGAAGGGGAGGTCTGTCTTCTGAGTACTCATTAGTACCCAGAGGAGGTACTTCTGGGTAGAGGCAGAAGTCCAGGCTCCTCACCATATCTGCAATGTCACTGTAGGTAGACAGGGATGAGAGGAGCTCTTTACCATCCAGTTAGGATGTTATACTCATCATTTTCTGATATCCCCACATTAGGTCGATTAAGGTGTCTTGTGGCTTAAGTGGGTTGTAATCCTGTCTAGGTTTTCCACTTGGCCTTTGCTGACATGGGTGGGGATGGGGTTGCAGTTTTACCTGTTGTCTTTGGCATAGAGTGATTATTATCTAAAAGTTTTCAGTATTCCCCTTTCTTGGTCCTTAGTTTAGAGAGAGTGGACTTTGTCTGCACTTACTGCCATTTCCAGGTTGCCAGTTCTTCAGCTTCAAGTCTGAGACATAAATGAGGCAAAAAGAAAACCAGAGAGTTCAGCAGTATGCCATTCATTGGGTTCCCTAGTCCCTAGAAGTCTGCCACCTTCTCTCCACCCTTCGGGATTTTCTTATGTTTACTTTATATATATTTTCTAATTTATAGTTGTACTTAGTAGGAGGAATAGGGTAAAGTGCATCTTTTCTATCTTACCAGAACTGTCCGTATACTTTTAACAAAACTTAAGCTTTCCAATTACTTTGAAGTATGGTTTTCATACTCTCCTTTTCCAGACTAGTAGCTCCTTATTAAATACCTGGATCCGTATTTTTAAAACTACAAGCTGTGACCCATTAGTGAGGCATAAAATCAATTTGATAGGTCATGACCAGCATTTTAAAAAATGAAGTAAAATATAATAGAGGGGAAAATAAAGCACCTCATACATAGCAAGGGAAATAATTGTTGCATCACTTTTTTGATAGTTGTGTGCATGTGTGCATGTATGTGTGAATACTGGGTTGCAAAGTAACATGTATTTCTTATGTGTGGGTTACAGTCAACAGAGTTTGAAAGCCGGTCACTGAGATGGCAAAGAATGGTGAGAGGGAGGGCGCCTGGGTGGCTCAGTTGGTTAAGCGACTGCCTTCGGCTCAGGTCATGATCCTGGAGTCCCGGGATCGAGTCCCGCATCGGGCTCCCTGCTCAGCAGGGAGTCTGCTTCTCCCTCTGACCCTTCTGTCTCTCATTCTCTCTCTCTCAAATAAATAAATAAAATCTTTAAAAAAAAAAAAAGAATGGTGAGAGGGAGAGAAGAGAAGAATTATTTAAGCCACTTTAGATGAAACCTCCTGCCACCCATAGGCACTAGCTGGGTTAGGGGATTGTATGTTAGCTGGGTACAGATTGGAGAGAAGGTCACGTTTGCTATTTGAAAGTACTCTCTGCTGCAGAAGGACTTGCCTGTAGGTTGAAAGGAAGAGAACTCAGTGTCACTGTTGGCCCTGAACCTGAATTCCTTCCATCCCCTGAGCTTGGCAGCAAGTAGGTTCTTATAGGGAATGTTTGGAGGAGACGCCTTTGTACTCCAGACATGGATTCATCTAAGCAGATTCTCTTAGGAAGAGAAAGTAGATTGGTGCCATCCACCGCAGCCCCAGACACCTACATCTCTGAGTTAAAAACAAAGCCTTGCTAGGTACTTCTTGTGCTCTGTTGGCACTGACTGAGGCAGAGGCAGTAGGGAGAGACAGGGAACCAGAACTCTGGTGGAGAAGCCACAGGGCTATTCCTTGGTGGGGAGAGTAAAAGTAAAACCTCTCAAAATAGTAGCAAGTTGAACAGCAAGACCTGTATTACTGAAGGATAAGCACAGGAGGTTGGGTGTAAATCAGGTAAATCTTAAATGTCCAGAACATCTTAAATTGCCCTGGAGTTCTCCATATTATTTCACTTTAGGAGATTTGGTGTAAACTATTAACTCATAGGATCTCATGCTAGATGCAGTGTGTGTGCCCTGGAGATTCTAATAAAGAGTCTTGATTGCCTATTTTGGGCCAGACTCAATGCTAGGCACTTTTACATGGGTATTGTCTTGACTCCTTAGAATTGCCCTGTGAACAAGTATGATTTGCCCCAATTCACAGATGAGGGTGATGAGGCTCAGAGAAGTTCAGTAATTTGTCTAAAATTAGAGTTTGAATGTGGCAGGGTCAGGATTTAGAGCCCGATGCGTTAGGTTGAGCATGCATTGGACTGTACCATAGTTGTTTTTGTGAAATGAGGCTGTGCAAGAATGCAACCAGCCTCCCTGAGAACGAAGAGGCCCAGATATTTTTTAAAGGTCTGCAAGACCTACTGTTGATATGTAAGCCAGTGAAAAGGCTTCATGATATAGGACTTTTTCTGCAGCTTTACTATTTAAAGAAAATATATCATCTTCCCTAAAACAAATTTTACTGGTTAAAAAGAGATCACCATGAAATCTACCAAAGCATAAGACAAAATGTGAAATTTGACAGGAGATATAAGCTATTTCATCTAATACTGAATGGTGCATTTTCAGAAGCAGCTGTAAATTAAATAAAGGAGCACACATTTGAAACTGTTTAAGCCTTTAACAAATATTTGGGACAGTGAAGCTGTTATGGAAACATACTGTCGGTGATAAAACAACCAGTAGAGATAAATTCTGGTTAATAAATCCTGTCATTTTGTCAATGGAGTAGAAAGTACTTTCAATAAGAGGTTCATGATGCAGGACACATTCCAGCAACCCTCTCTTCAACACCTGGACTAGGTGGCATGGTCTAAACCCAAATATCAGCCTGCTGCTACCATTTCTGTTCTCCTCCAAGGTTAAACAACCAAAGAAAACCCAAGGGGATACCTGAACAATCCCTACCCCAGCATCAGAAATAACAAAGTGGTTCCTGAGCAGATTAATAGGGACAGTACTAAGGTGTAAAGTGCAGACTGAGCAATACAGGTAGTAACCTTAATAATTGACTCTATGTCAGCTCTGAGTGGCTAAAAGGATTCTTTGGGGACAGTGTTTTATAAGGCAACACAATTGCCTGAATCAGCTAGACTAACTCTCTTAGCTGAGGTGGTAGTGGAGGGGGGGGCGCGGAGGGGGGAAGATTTGAATGTCTAAATCAGGTGCATTATTCACTGTACAGAGGTTTAATTAAAAAAGAAAAAAAATCATACACTGTAACCTTATGTAGGAAAAATGACTTTTTTAAAAACCATCATTCCAATGACACCTGGATCATTACAGTGAAGAAGAATTTAGAATCTAATTACCTACAGGGTGTTTACATATGTTATCACAGGAGCTTGGAGAGCAAATCAAGATAGACCTACGTGGTTTTTACTTAACCTGCAGCCAGTCTTGTCTTTTCAGTTCCTCAGATGCAAATACAATATCATTATGGAGGTAACTCAATTTACATAGATGTATTCCTGAAAACCAGATGTGCTGTGTGAAAGCCAAATTGTTGTGGATCAAATTATGTTTTATATCCTAAGGGAACTTGTTATTTAAGCATCTGTGATGCTTGCTATGACTTAAAGCGTTGGCATTTATAGACCAAATGGTTGCCTCTGTTCTAAGCTGGTGTACTTATGGTGTAGGCAGGGTCATGTTAGGCTATGCTGTGGGAAAAAAATAAGTGTCATTGACTTAACACAACAAAGAGTTATTTCTTGTTTTTATTAGAATCTGATGCAGGTTGGATGGCCCCCCATGCTGTTATCTTCCAAGGACCCAGCGGCTCAGGAACTCAGACTGTTTCATTCTTGCAACTCTGACATTTCAGTTTCATTTGACCGCAGATAGATGCACAGAGGCAAAACGATAGTAAGGTGAGTGCCCAGGAAATTGAAAATGGTTTGGTGACCACGGTCTGCCACCCTGGTATTTATCACTGTGATTGTTTCTCTGGGTTTTGGAAGCAGTGATGGGACTTTCTGGAATAGCCAATTTTCAGAGCTCTTGGTACATTACACATTCAATAATACTTTTTGTATACAAATAGAACTCTTCATTAATATAACGATAAAGGGAATCTCTTAGAAAGAATATATTGGCCATCAGATTCAGGAACCAGATGAAGAAAATCCATGGGAAAGGAGTACAGGCTCTCAAAAGGAGTGTTGGCACAAAATGCTGTCTGTGTAGCATATTAGTCATACAGTGCATGCTTTCTAGTTTCCTTTGCCTTGACTTCATAGTAACCTCCTGGACTAGTCTCAGATTGCTCTTCTGACTCTGGTCCTCCTGTTTACTTGTTCTTTCCCTGCATGATCCTGACTTAGTCTCCAACCTCAACCTACAGGCCTGATCCTTACCTTCACTCTACATCCTTGGTTTGTAACTTGCTTATGTGGCCTTCCCAATATCTGACCATTGTCCATATTCTGCCCATATCACTGCTCCCATGTAGCATTTGCTGCTATATTCCCTAAAGCCTGCTCAAGGACATCACTCTGGCGATTCTCCCCTTCTCCTCCATCAACAAATTTCTCCTCTTTACTGAATATCCTTGTCTACTGCATATTAACAGTCCAGTGTTTCTCGCGTCCTAAAAGAAGGGAGACCCCTCTCAACCTCTGTTCCCATTCTAGTAACTACTAACTCCTTCTCATTACTTTAGAGCATCTTAAATTTTTAAAAATTAATTTCTCTCCTTCCATTCTCACCTGAAACTACCCCAATCAGGCCTTCACTACCGCTGTTCTCCTGAAACTGTACTTGTCAAGGTCACCCTTGATTTCCATGTTGCTGAATCCAATGGTTATTTTCAGTCTTCATCTTACTTAAAATCTCAACAGCACTTGACACACAGCTGTTCACTCTCTCCTCTGTGAAACTCTTTCTCTTCTTGGGTTCTAAGATAATTACACTTGCCTTGTTTTCCTCCCACCTTTATAAATGCTCTTTCTCAGTCTTTTTGTTTCCCTTTCCCCCCTGTTTTTCTCCTCTTATTTCCTCACCTAAATATTGGAGTACCATAGTGCTCAGCCCCTGGATCTCTTCATTTTTCCTATCCATAGTCACTCTATAGGTGATCTAGTCTAGATTTATGCCTTTAAATAGCATCTCAGTGTTGATATCATCCAAATTCTTCAACCCAGTTGTCTTCTCTGATAAGACCCATGTATCCTACTGCTTATTTGACATCTACACTTGGATGTCTAATAGGGATTGCAAATTTAACATCTCCAAAGCTAAGCTCTGGATCTTTCTCCAAACCAGGTTTTCTTACTCTTTTCTCCATTTCAGTTAATGGAACTTCATCCTTTAAATTGCTAGGATGAAAAGTCATAATACTCAGCCTTAACTCTTCCTATTTTATCACAGCCTTCATTGATCTGTCAGAGAATCTTGACAAATTCTTCTAAAATTTTACCACTTTTCACAACTCCCATCACATCTCACCTGTGTTATCACATAACTTCCTACCTGATGTCTTGCTTCTGTGTTTGTTCTCCATGCCTCCCCTAAAACTATTCTTATCAAAGCATCCAAAGTAACCCTGTGAAAATACAAATCAGGTCATATCACTCTTCTGCTTATTACTGTCATTGGATTCCCATGTCATCAGACTGAAACCCAAAGTCCTCATGCTCACCTATGGAGCTCTGTGTGACCTGGCTCTTCCCACTTCAGCCAGTTTGCATCACTGCTGTCCTTGAACATAGCAGGCAGTCTTCCCCTCCTAGGCCTTGACCTTGCTGCTTCCTCTGCCAGGCATTCTCTTTTCTCAGCTATTCACATGGCTCACTCACTTCCCTCATGTTTTTATTTTAGTGCGTCATCTCTGTGAGGCCGTCCCTGATCATTTATTGAAAAACTGCAACTAATTCCCTGATATTTTCTATCCTTCTACCATGATTTATTTCCCCCTTACCATTATCACTTCAAATACACCATATTTTTAAAATTATTTCATCTTTTATTTTTCTTAAAGATTTTATTTATTTGAGAGAGAGAACACACAGAGGGAGAATGAGAGAGAGAAGCAGACTCCCTGCTGAGCAGGAGCCTGACTTGGGGCTCGATCCCAGGACTCTGGGATCATGACCTGAGCTGAAGGCAGATGCTTAACTAACCAAGGAGCCACCCAGGGACCCCTTATTTCATCTTTTAATTTTATCTTCCCCATTTTAGTATAAGCTCTATGAGGGTATGAAACTTGACTGATTTGCTTACTGTTGTACCTCTTCTGGCTCAAACAATGCCTGAGATACAGTAATTGCTTGAGAAACATTTGTTGAATGAAAGAACAGATCCGTAATAAGATTGTGTTCTCAAAGGTAAATTGAAATTCCTCTCTTGGGAACATTATTCATATTTTCCTACATAAATAATGAAATTCCCACAGAAATGAAATAATGAAAGTCAGTCCTGTACTATTGGCTTAAAATCTAAGTTCTCCAATATGCTTAAAACTGGTTCATTAGTTGAGGAATCATACAATGTCCCCTAGCTAGCTGTTGCCAATGAGACATACTTGGAAACAATTGATCACAATATAGCATTGTGAGGACTATAAAAGAAGAATCACAGAATCCAATGGGAAGCTCAGAGGAAGGAGGAGTGATTTTGGAATTGGAGTTAATTTCACAGAAGAAGTGGGTCTGTAAGAATGAATGAAAGTTGCCACAGAGAGAAAACGAAGGAAATTTAATAGGCAGAAGGAATAGTATATCAGATGTCACAAGTATAGAAGTATATGATACATTCATAAAAAGGAGAACAAATTTTGTGTGACTGGAATATTGGTGAGAGAGGTAGGTGGGTCAAAGTTGTGGAAAATGCCATGAGCCATATTAGGGAGCTGAGATGTAATCTATCAGCGCTAAGAAAGTTTTCTGGATTGAATGGAGTTTTGGAGACTGGTAAAGAAGCAAAAACGCATTGCTTCTCTTAGAAATTGTCTTAACACTTTGTGGCTTATCAGTTGTTGGGTTCTCAAATTTCCTTTGGTTTCTAAGTAATTAAAAAAATAATTGATTGGGCTACTTCAAAGTTTAGGTAATGACTAGTATCTAAAATCTTATGTATTTAGGGACACCTGGGTGGCTCAGTCGGTTAAGCATCTGCCTTCGGCTCAGGTCATGATCCCAGGGTCCTGGGATAGAGCCCTACATGGGGCTCCCTGTTCAATGGGGAGCCTGCTTCTCCCTCTTCCTCTGCCTGCTGCTCTGCCTACTTGTGCTCCTTATCTCTCTGTCAAATAAATAAACAGAATCTTTAAAAAAAAAATAAAATCTTATGTATTTCTAATTCATTGTGATAAGTAATATGTTCACTTATACATTGTTTTCAGAAAGTATGACCTCTGGAAGTCCAAAGAGGAATTTACTAAGTTTTACCCAAACATTATCTTTATGATATCCACATACATGGTGGTTAAGTACTGGTGTGTTGGGGCACCCTGATGGCTCAGTTGGTTAAGCATCTGACTCTTGATTTCAGCTAAGGTCATGATCTCAGGTTAATGAGATCAAGCCCCACATCAGGCTCTGCACTCAGCATGAAGTCTGCTTGAGAGTCTCTCTTTCCCTCTGCCCTTCCCCCTGCTTTCTTTCTCTCCAAGTAAATAGAATCTTTAAAAAATACTGGCATGTTATCTTTATAGTCATAGCCACACAATAAAGTCAAATTTGATCTTTAGGAAGAGACTGGTGACCTGGATAAAGGCACAGGTTTGCCTATTAAAAATGCAGATGCCAGAGTCCTGGGAGAGATAGCCAAGGGAAAAGATGAGGGAATCAAGATTCAAACTTATCTTGAGCCTGAATCCTGAAGACTGAGTCTATACCAAGTAGAGAAAATTTAAATGCAGAAAGCTTAATGTTCTGAGTTTAGGTTCAGAAATTTAATTATGTGAGTCAAGATTGGGGAAGCTTGAGCTGGCAGCTGATAGGAATCTAAGTACCAGGTACTATTCTAAGAGCTCTCTGTCAGTTAAATCATTTAATCCTAACAGCATCCCTATGAGGTAAGGGCAATTATTCTTCCCATTCTACAGGCACCAAAATTTTCCCAATATCATGTAGCCACAGAATGGTAGAAGTAGGATTTGAACTGACAATGGTGACCACTATGCTATAATCCATGGCAACAGTTCATGTGAAAATTGTGTTTTTTTGTGTGTGTGTGAAAATTTTAGAATATTAGGGTTTGAAGGAAACTGGGAGATCAGGATGTTCAGGGATTTTTCCAGCTTTCTGGGCAATGCCTTAGAGGTCCCGTCCATGAGCAGTGGGTGGGTAACTGAGTGAGCAGGGATCCAACGGCGCAGGCAAAACCAGCATACTTCCATTGGTTCTGTTTCCACGTTAGGGATACAAATATGGTCTCATTTGAAGTAAGAGTTCACATAACTTTTTTAAAAAGTGCCTTTGATCTTGTAGCCTAAGCATTTGTTTTGTTGAGGATGCCATGGTCAAAGTAATGAGTATAATATGAGCTAACAGTGAAGTGGGGCTTCTTGAACATAAAACCCATTCTTCTTAAATTGAGGAAGACACAAAGAAATGGAAAAACGTTCCATGCTCATGGATTGGAAGAACAAATATTGTGAAGATGTCAATGCTACCTAGAGCAATCTACACATTCAATGCAATCCCCATCAAAATACCATCCACTTTTTTCAAAGAAATGGAACAAATCATCCTAAAATTTGTATGGAACCAGAAAAGACCCCGCATAGC
>NW_028020074.1:0-684 GCF_054177405.1 Leptonychotes weddellii
GAGGGTTGGTGATACGTGCTCTGATGTTAAGAAAACACTGATAACTCTGTTCAGCTCTACAGATCTGTACCCTTTACCCTTCCCAGCCATATGGTGACATTCCAGGGAAGGCATTCATGATAGACTGTGTGCCCCCCAAATTCCTATGGTGAAGCCTCATCCCCAGTGTGATGGTATGAGGAAGGGGGGCCTTCAGGACGTGATCAGGTCAAGACAGCAGGGCCCTCATGAATGGGATTACTATTTATAAGAGAGACCCCAGTGAGCTCCCTTGCCTTCTCTGCCATGGGGGGACACAGCCAGAAAGATGGTCATCCATGAACCAGGAAGCAGGGCGTGCACCAGACCCCAAATCTGCTGGCACCCCTGATTGTGGACCTCCCAGTGTAGAGAACTGTGAGGAATAAATCTGTGTTATTTATAAGCCACCCCAGCTCTGGTATTCTGTGACAGCAGCCTGAACGGACCAGGACAGCATCATGACCCTCAGTTCACAGGAGAGGACCCCGGGGCGTGGAGAAGCGGCTGGACGACCTTAAGTTCAGCATGTACGGCAGACGGGACAGACGCACCAGGAACAGCTAGCACCCATGCTCCAGCCATGCAAGCTCACCCCGACGGGCGAGCCCCGCAGGTGAGACCCAGGGCAGCGGAGAAGTCTTATTTTTGCTTTTGGTTTCTCTG
>NW_028020075.1:0-684 GCF_054177405.1 Leptonychotes weddellii
GCACCCCTCGGGGATCTCTTTTGCCCCAGCCTCCCTACTCCCATACAACCTGCTGTCAAGATAACATTCTCCCTTTCTTTTAATTGCAGTAAAATCTATGTAAAATGTTTGTAATATAAAATTTGTAATGTCAGATTTACCCTCTTAACCATTTTTTTTTAAGATTTTATTTATTTATTTCCAGAGGGAGAGCGAGAGAGAGCACAAGCAGGGGGAGTGGCAGAGGGAGAAACAGGCTCCCCACTGAGGAGGGAGCCCAATGCGGGACTCGATCCCAGGACCCTGGGATCATGACCTGAGCCGAAGGCAGACACTTAATGACTGAGCCACCCAGGTGTCCCCCTGGGTTTTTTTTTTTAAATAATAGCCATCTTAATGGGGTGCAGAGTCGTCCAAGATAACATTCTTTTTTTTTTTTTTAATTTAAAAACATTTTTTTTATTCTTATGTTAATCCCCATACATTACATCATTAGTTTTTGATGTAGTGTTCCATGATTCATTGTTCGTGCACAACACCCAGTGCTCCATGCAGAACGTGCCCTCCTCAATACCCACCACCAGGCCAACCCATCCTCCCACCCCCCTCCCCTCTAGAACCCTCAGTTTGTTTTTCAGAGTCCATCTTCTCTCATGGTTCGTCCACCCCTCCGATTTCCCCCGCTTCATTCCTCCCCTCCCGCTA
>NW_028020076.1:0-684 GCF_054177405.1 Leptonychotes weddellii
TTTTGGAACATTTAAAAATGCAGGGAAAATATATAACCCTCACATATCCATCATCTAGAATTAGCAAATGTTAGCATTTTGTCCCGTTTGCTTCAGCTCATTTTTAATGATAGAAATCATTCTGGTTAAAATGGAAGTCCTCTTTCCCCAGCCCCTAGAGGAGACCACTTTCCTGAATTTGGTTTGTATTACATCCTCTTCTGCCCAGTTTTCTCTACCATGTTGTACGTCTGTCTTAGAGAGAGAATAAGCATGTGCACAGGGCCGTGAGCTGACGTTAGATGTCTAGGGGGTTGCTGCCCGCGGGACTCTCATCCGGCCTCCCTTTCCTAGAACCAGCGGACAGACATCCAAACCGCAAAGCCAGAGGACAGCTGCGGACGAAAATAGAGTCTGGCGAAGGCACAATTCCCGTGCGATCCAATGCAAGCCTCCAGACGTGGGACGGGGTGCTGCAGGGCGAGAGGCTGCTCACCATGTCCTGCAGCGACAAGATGGCGCGGTAAGGCCTCCCGTCCGCGGGCTCCCTGCAGGCGCACGGTTCGTCCGCATTTCCAGCTCCAGTGTTCCCCGCATTCTCTGCAGGACTGAGGCTCTGTGCGGTGCCTTTGGGGGCCACCTTGCAGGGGTTGAGCTGGGGCCTCCCCACAGGAGGCTCTGGGCCGCTCACACTGCTTTGCTTCT
>NW_028020077.1:0-684 GCF_054177405.1 Leptonychotes weddellii
AAGTTTTATGGTTGATAGATCCTTAGTTTCCCTGTTTATACTCCTGACAAATTGTCATTAGCTCTTGTCACTAACTTCTGATCCCTTTAATCTCCCCTAAGAAGAATTTCCAGCTTTATTCCAAAGTCTAGCTCCACCTTAGTATCTATATGGTTGTAAATACTACGCGTTTATTTTGTAACCCATCCTCTTCTAGACACTTGTTTCATATTCAGTCTTAAAGGAACCTAAAAGACCATCTCATACTCATATTTTATAGGCTCAGTGTATTTATGTGACTCGGTCATATTTAAACAACTAGATCATGGCAGGCAAGGGAATAGGATCAAAGTGCACAAACTCCCAGCCCTAGAGTTGTGTTGGTTGCTAGGGACCCATAATTGTTCTCTCCCAGAATTTCCCTCCACAAAGAGAGTTCCCTCAACAAGGGAAAGTGTCTCACCCAACGTTATGGCCCCTAATAAAAGAGACCAAGGTCCAATCACCTTGCCTTAATTTGGAAGCATTCAAAAAACTGGCTGTCGTGTTTCCCAAGGCTTCTGCTGCAACTGAATCCCACTTAAACTTCACAGCCTGCCTAATCCTACTTCCCCACTTCCATACAGATGTGGCTCCCAAGTATATCCCTGAGAAAACTCAGATACACAAAACTCCATCTCAGATTCTGTTTCTAGAGAACAAACA
>NW_028020078.1:0-684 GCF_054177405.1 Leptonychotes weddellii
GAATCATAACATTGCGTGGTCTTATACCGCACGTGGAAAACAAGTTTTTCTACCTCTTCTCAAGTGCAACTGACAATATTGTTAAATGCTTTGTTGGATGAGTGTGTATTTCTAAGGTATTACCTAGATCTAAAAACTTTCATCAGAACTTTAATGAAATTAGTTTGGCATGATTTTTCCTAAATAGTGTTGCACAGATTATTCTCCACAACAGCAAATGGAGTGCACAGAGAGATCACTGAGCATATTTCTAGATTACCTATTCGAGAAAACTGCTTTATCATTGATAATTTCTTTTTTTAAAAAAGTAGTTTCCATGCTCAGCATGGAGCTCAACATGGGGCTTTAATTCACAACCCTGAGATCAAGACCTGAGCTGAGATCAAGAGTCAGACTGAGCCACCTAGGCACCCCTATCAGTGATCATTTCAATCATGCTAGAAGGAATTCTTATGCTTCTACACAGTGTCCAGAAGATTGAGAGAATGAGGGTAATGGGAAAGGGAGTAAAGTAGTCAAGTAAACAAAATAACATTTTAAAAAAAAGGTTTCATATTCATTGTAAGCACTCTTCTTTTGCTTGTAGTTTATTCTGCATTTGAGCAAGTGATATAAAATCCAAGTAAGACTGGTCTATATAAGGAGAGTTTACTTCATATAACAAACTGTTTAACAGAAGACAGA
>NW_028020079.1:0-684 GCF_054177405.1 Leptonychotes weddellii
TGATTTTATTTGGAAATATAGTTTTTGCTGTATGAAGATGAGGGCATACCAGAGAAGGGTGGACCCTAAATCCAGGGACTGGTTTCCTTGTAAGAAGAGAGACTTGAAGACACAGAAGAGACAGAGAGGAGAAGGCCATATGATGACTGACTCAGAGATCTGAGCGTTACAACTGCAAGTCATAGAATACCAAGAGTTGTGGGCAAACACCAGAAGCTAAAGCCTAAAGCCTTCAGAGGAAACATACCCTGATGACACCTTGCTTTCAGACTTCCAGCCTCCAGAACTATGATAGAATCAATTTGTTGTTTTTAGCTACCCAACTTGTGGCAATTTGTTAGGGCAGCCTGAGGAAACTAAAACAAGAGAATATTGATCTGGTAACAATATTAGACATGTACATATTGGGTAGGGGAGTGGTGGCAAAAACTATGCCAAGTTTTTCTTTCTTTCTTTCTTTCTTTCTTTCTTTCTTTGGTAGGGGCCCAAAAAATATTTGGCAGCTTTGAGATTCTCATTTGACATGTGAGTTATAGGCAATAAATTTGTTGTGCTGCTTGAATGGTATGTCCCATCTCTCACCCCCAAAAATAAATATATTGCAAAAATTTTTTTTAAAAAAAGTATCTTGGGTGATCTCATTAGACAGGGTATAGAGGTAAATGACCACAGACTAAGTTGACT
>NW_028020080.1:0-684 GCF_054177405.1 Leptonychotes weddellii
AAGGCAAGTAAGGCTATTTCATGTTAATACCGGCTATAAATGACTGAGTTTCTACTATACTTTGTACATTTATTATTGCCTTTCACTACCTTGTGATATAGGTGTCATTATTTCCAATTTATAAAAGAGTAAACAGAGTTAGAAAGAGATTTAAAAATTGCCCATTTACACAGCTAGTTAAGTCAAGAACCTGGTTACAAATCTATGTCTTCAAATCCCCAGACTCTTCCACAAGGCTACCCAAAGCTGCCTTCCCACTGATGATGTTAAAAACTCTCAGACTGCCGTGGCTCACGATGTTCTTCAGAAAGCAATGAATGATGCCAACAATTTCAAGACTTGCAGCAAGGATGTCAGCGTCTCATTCTGTGCTTCAAAAGAGAGGTAACTATTTCTAACCCTTTTAAGGATTATGTTGTATAAATCAGGAGCATATTTCCTTTAGGCTCAATTTAACCGGAAAACATGACTCATTTTGCCCCACCCAGTGAAATGAAAAAAAAAAAAGAAGTCTTTCTTGAAGAATAATTCCACTGTTGATAAAAAAACAAACAAACAACAGAACAAAAACCCATACACAACCCCTCCCTATGTATGTAACGGTATTTGTTCCTTAGAGTTATTTCAAATTTTAAAAGCCTCCTTCAACATTTACTGAAACATTTGTTTCTGTATTTTTTTTTT
>NW_028020081.1:0-684 GCF_054177405.1 Leptonychotes weddellii
ACTCAACGGGAGACCAAAGAAAAGAATAGTAGCAACTCTCTGAACAGAAAAGCGACCACTTTCTGGAAGGTAGGGCATGTGGAGAAGTGAATCCAAGGTGACATTCGGGAAGAGAGATGGTGGGGGAGGGGACCTCCATCAGCCGCTACCAGCAAGTGATAGAGCAGTGGAGCACAAAATCGTAAATTTGAGAAGTCTGTTCTGCTGAGGGACGTCGCTCCAGTGGCTAAGCGGGGGGGTGGAACCCTCGCTGAGACAGTGTTGTCTCAGCACCCTTGGGGTCACAGAAAGACCGGGGTCCCTGAGTGCATAGGAGCTCCCAGGTATCGGAGAGTGGGGAAGCCAGCTGCAGAGAAGGAGCCAAAGAGTGGGTTCTCAGCTCGGGGTTGCCACAAACCATGATCTGCGGCACAGTCGGGCCACTGCTCTTACAGCAGGGACACAACAAGCGGCAGATCTGGGGAGACTCCCCTTCCTCTCCTGGGAGGAGTTGCGCGGGAGTGCACCACAGGGATCTGCTGGGTTTGGAGACTCCACATGGGGTCGGGTGCCAGAGATAGAAATGCTCGGTCACAGGCCGGGTGAGCACGGAGTGCGGCCGGAGACCGGGGGGATGGGAGTGATTGACTGCTTTTCTCTGGGGATTCACTGAGGAGTGGGGCCCCGAGTTCTCGGCTCCTCCGG
>NW_028020082.1:0-684 GCF_054177405.1 Leptonychotes weddellii
ATTTGCACTTAGTGAGTTAGCATCTCAGTTTTCGATTTAACAACTTGAACTCTGTGACTCCTTTCCTCTCTGCCCTCACTTGTATGAACTCTCTGGAAAATAAACTCTTGTCTTGATTATATTTGCTACGAATAAGTTTGCCTCAAAAATATTTGCTAATATTTGCTTTTTCATATAGGGATTTCACTCATTTATTTCTGTTAAAAGACAAATTGAGACATAGCAACAATTTTAAAAATTTATTTGAGCAAAAATCAGTTCCAATCCGGAAGTGCAAAATCAAAAGTGGTTAGGAGCTCTCGACCTCTGAGGAGCTCTGGGAGAGACATCTAGAGAAAAAGTGGAAGCAAAGCAAGGAAATTACTGATCAGCTAGAGCTTAAAGCCTAGCTGGCTCTTTGTTATTTGTTGTCCTTAGGATATGATTTGGTAACCTTGGGGCATTTTGGTCTTAGTTTCAGATTGCTTGTGTAGGCCTCCAAGACATTAGAGCACCTACTGGCCTCCTTATTTAGTTAATTTAACATTACTTTCAGAAGGAATGCCTTCTTCAGAGTCTACAGTGAAAGGCCTTACCAAATGGTAAGGAAAAAGTGTTTTACTTTGAATTCTTTCTTGGAATGACAAATCTTCAAATTTGGGTGTTTTCAATCCTGGAGATACATTCATGTATCTTTAAGGAGTA
>NW_028020083.1:0-684 GCF_054177405.1 Leptonychotes weddellii
TCCTCCCGAATATCGCCTCGGATTCACTTCTCCGCCCGTCCTACCTTCCAGAAAGTGGTCGCTTTTCTGATGAGAGAGTTGTTGTTCTTCTTTTCTTCAATCTCCTGTTGAGTTTGTAGGTGTTCAGAATGGTTTGATCCCTATCCAGCTGAATTGCTGAGAGGAGACGAAATCCAGGTCTCCTACTTCTCCGCCATCTTGCTCTGCCCCCTAATTTATTTAAGATTTTATCCATTTATTTGACAGAGAGAGAGACAGTGAGAGAGGGAACACAAACAGGGGGAGTGGGAGAGGCAGAAGCAGGCTTCCTGTGGAGCAGGGAGCCTGATGCGGGGCTCAATCCCAGCACCCTGGGATCATGACTTGAGCTGAAGGCAGACGCTTAACGACTGAGCCACCGAGGTCCCCCCTATACGTTTCTTTTAAATAAGAAGGAAACTCAGAGGCTTGCAGTGAATTTCCTCTAACATTTTATAGGCTAGGTTATATCGCATGCTTGTTCCTAAACCAGTCACTGGTAAATCAGGTTCTGTGATTAGCTTAGAATAATCATTTCTCCTTTTGAAGCTGGGGTGAGGCCACCTTCTTTGTGTATGGGGACAATAAATATCCAAATAAAGTTGTAGTTCTCCAGCAAGAATGAAGAATTACGGAATGGCTATTGGGGAGGGAGCCAGCAGTATT
>NW_028020084.1:0-11089 GCF_054177405.1 Leptonychotes weddellii
CCTGGGAATCCGCCTGGTGGCTGGGGTGCCGACCAGCACTGTGGGCCGGCCGAGGGCGGCAGGTGCACAGGGAAGGGGCGTGTGTGCGTGTGCAAGCTGCCAGACTTGAAGCTGGGGAGCCCGAGTCACCCTAAGACAGCCCGGTGAAACCGGACAATCCTGCATGTGGAGTGGGCAGAAAGCCCCGACGCCCCCAGACCGGAAACTGCACACGGGCGTCCTCCCAGGCCAAGTTCAGCCTCCCGGCGTGTCTGGGGTTCTGAGCCCGCACAGTGTGTTTTTTTTCTTTTTAATTTGTTGCCAGTGCTTTAAAAGCTAAACACTTCACATAAAAATCTGGATTTTGTTTCTCAAAAATAGAAATAGCTAACATTCATTAAGCACTTCCTATGTGTCTGATACTATTCTAGGAGCTTTATGCAGATTAATTCATTCCTCACTGAAAACCCTCTGGGGTTTCATTATTATCTGCATTTCACGCACGGGGAGGCGAGGTGCAGAGAGTCAAAGGCCCTTGCCCAGGTCACCCAGCTCAGCGTTTGCTCGTGACGTTTCGACCCAGCCAAGCTCCAGAGCACATGTCCTCTGTTCCCTGGACACAGCCCCTCCTGGAAAACACAAGGTTGCACAGCCCGGGGCCCACCTGCCACACAAGCCCCATTCGTCCCAGCGGCCGGCCTCCTGCGTCTGGAGGACCTGCCAGGCCCCCGCGGGCCTCGGGACTCGTCACCAGGTCCGAGCCAAACCCCACCCCGGCAGGGGCATGCTGGACTCCCTCTGTGCTGTGACTCCCCTGGGCTGCTCAGCCCATTTTGAGAAGCCCTTCTGGTTGGAACTTTTTTTTTTAATATTTTATTTATTTGTCAGAGAGTGAGAGAGAGCACAAGCAGGGGGAGCAGCAGAGGGAGAAGCAGGCTCCCCGCGGAGCAGGGAGCCCGACTCGGGGCTCGATCCCAGGACCCTGAGATCATGACCCGAGCTGAAGGCAGATGCCCAACCGGCTGAGCCCCCCAGGCGCCCCTGGTTGGAACATTTTAAGTACCAGCTGAAATCCTGCTCCATCCCTCCCTCCATTTTCACCCTCCTGGGCCTCAGGGCAAGCCCTCCCTGGTGGAGAGAGCCTCCCTGTCTTGGAAGAGAGTGGTCTGGGCTCAGGGCTGGCCCCGTCTCTGAGACAGACAGCCCCAGCCACAGATCCGCAGCCGCCGACTGAACTTGCTGCTGGTGCCCCTTTCAGCTGAGACTGACGAGCATCTGTGCCTGGTCCTCAGCAGGCGACCCCGGGACCCCCCGCCCCGGGCTCCATGCCAGCCGCAAGAGCCGCAGCGAGCTCTGTGTGGCTGGGAATCGAGGTCCTCGCCCGAGTTCTTGCCAACACTCGGCCATGCCAAGCAGCCCGACTCCAAGATCAAGTATCAGCGTCCGTTCCCCCACGGAGGCAGGAGAAGAGGTTCCAGGCAGAAGCGCTGACGAGGCCCCAAGCATGGGATTAACTCATTTGCCATGTTCTGTTCAATTTGATAATCGCCCTCTCTCCAGACGAGTGTTCATGGGAACTTCTGGGCTTTCAGGCCAGTTGTTAGCCGAGATGTGGTGGGCCCAGCACGGCCTGGCAGGCCCCTGTTCTCCGGCCCCCTCCCGTAATGCAGGCCTGGGCCACCCTTTTCCTCCTTCAGAGAACGCTTCTACAGCCCCCCGGGGGTCTTGTTAGGATGCAGAGGTCCGGGGTGGGGCCTGGCATCTGCATTTTGGCAAGCTCCCCGACCACACTGGAGCCCGGGGGCCCCCTCGTGAGCCCTGTCTGCAGATGGGGGACTGGTCAGAGCTACCAGGCGACTCGCCCAGGACCTCGCAGCCTGGCCCTCGGCAGGGCTGTCCCCTGCACACCCAGCCTGCTGAGGGGCAGGGGTGACAAAGCCCGGTCCCTGCCCTGGGGGCCGCGCAGCCCCACTGACGGAGCCCCCTCCCGCCCGGTCCCACAGGTGCAGAGCTTCCTACGGGGCTGGTTATGTCGGCGCAAGTGGAAGACCATCATCCAGGACTACATCCGCTCGCCCCACGCCGACAGCATGCGCAAGAGGAACCAGGTGGTGTTCAGCATGCTGGAGGCCGAGGCCGAGTATGTGCAGCAGCTGCACATCCTGGTCAACAACTTCCTGCGCCCGCTGCGGATGGCAGCCAGCTCCAAGAAGCCCCCCATCACGCACGACGACGTCAGCAGCATCTTCCTGAACAGGTGAGCTCCCTCAGAGGCCGGCCCACCTCGGGCGCTCGGCCCCGACGGACGGAGACCGCCCGGCACCGCTGAGCAAACGGCCCCCACGGTGTGGAAGCCGCCCGAGCCACGTGGCTCCAAGCCACCCCCCCCGCAAGTGTGGGTGCCGTGTAGTGGGTGGAGGTGCCCCACTGGGGCGTCGTGTCCCCCGGGGCAGGCCCGGCATGTCTGGAGACGCATCTGATGGCCAGAACCTGGCTGGGCTTGGGGGGTGCTGTGGGCCGCGAGGGGGCCGAGGCCAGGGCTGCTGGGAACCCCGGCGGGGCACAGACAGGCCCCCCAACAGAGGCTCATGGCTCCCGCCGTGTCAATGCTGACGCTGAGAAGCCGCGGCGGAACTGTTCCGAGTTTTAAATCTGGCCCCGGAACGCTGACTGTGCTCTGCTCTACCCCGATGCGGCCGCAAGGACCTAGAGGCCAGGCTCTGTGCCGCACGGTCCACCTGCCCTGCAGACGCACTTACCGTTCCCAGATGGCGACTCTGGCGTCACTGTGGGCCCCGTGCTGCCCCAGAAGGCCGAGCTAGGGGCCACCCTTCGGCTGTCAACCTCTTTTTAAAAGGGGTTTCTTAAGAAATGGTTTAAATAGATGAGCTTTTCGGTGGGTGTTAAAATTGGGTGAATGGACGTGAAAACACATAACCAGAGTGCAATGTGTGAGCAACCCCCCCCAGGAATTAGGGTAGGCCGCCGTGTACCCCGAGATGTTCCTTCGGCTGTGATCCTGCCAAAATACACCTCACTCAGCCGCTTCACTCACCCTAACCGGCCCTCACCCAGGCCTGCCCCACGGTGGTCAGGACCCAGGGGGTGCCAGGTGCGAGGGGCCTGTGGGGTGGTCCGGAGGTGATGGAGAGGTGTGGACGCCGGTCAGGGGTCCGGTTAGAGAGGCCCAGAGTCACTGGGATGGGCAGACTGAGGCCGTGGGTGTGGACGCCGCACCAGGGTCGGGGCAGGAAAGAGACGGACAGACAGACGGGGCGGGGAACAGCCTTTGACCTCATAAGACCTTCTAGAAATTGAACCACCTGGCCTTACAAGGTTGATGCTTAATATACATGTGGAACAGAATTTTTAAGTATTACATAAATGCCCTTATTTCCTAAAACCAAGAAAATCAATTACCTTTTTACGAAATCGGGTAACACTTACCCCAGAAACTGCAGTGGGGTCTTTCCGATGGGGTGGCAGGACGCACCCCTTCCTGAGCGCCCCGGGTGGTGCAGCAGGGTCCACAGACATGCACATGAGAGCGCAGGAGTGGGGACCCACCCTGTGCTTCTCTGTTGGGAGGTCTGGGGTGGAGCCGGGGAACCCCATCTCCCACTGGTGCTGCGGCCACGGGTCACGGACTGCACCTGCAGGCAGCCGCCTGCCCAGAGGCTCGGCGCGGCTGACCCTTGGACACCTCGGGGGTGAGGGGCGCACACTCGGAAATCCACACATAGCTTTGGGCTCCCCGAGTCTTAACTACGGATACCTTACTGATGACATAAGTCAGTCAACACGTAATCTGCTCGTCAAATGGTTTATAGACCGTAACTTACAATAGAGAAAGCTGGAGAGGAGAAAGCAGTGTTAGGAAAATCACAAGGAAGATACATTTTTGGCGCCGTACTGTATTTATCAACGAAACCCGCAGGTAACGGGCCGCGGGGTCCGAACCCAGGCCGTTCGGGGGTCAGCTGTGCTGTGGGAGGCATTGGTCCCCTTCTGGCTGCACCAGGTTCTCGCATTTTAGGCCACCATTGCAAGCCTTTGGTGACCGCTGTCACAACCACTAAGAAACGTGTGCTTTTGCGTTTCTTTAATCTTTCCATGCTTTTATTATTCTTCATCGATCTTTCATGGACTTCTTTTATCCTGGAGTCTTCAGTTAAGAGTTTTTAGGCTGGCTCCCCTCCTTTGCTCAAAAGTTGTTGAAAAAAATAGCCCACGGTTTTTATCTCTCAACGAGTGCGCAATCAGGTCGGAGGCCTTTGCCTGAGGATAAACAGGAGGGAGGAAGCTTCCTCCTCCTGGCGCCAGGCTCTTGCCATTGCGGTCTCACTGATCCTGGTCCAAACAGCGGCAGCCTGATCAGTTCTCACGGCCTCCAGGAGCATACCTGCCTCTTACAGGGGTTGGAGGATCCAGTGAGAGGTTCATACACAGCATCTCGCACCGAGCTACGTGTCCGGTGCTCCGTGGGAGCAAGACATTAACCTAACAGTCACGCCCCCGGTGATGCACCTGCCAGGAACGGAATCCACATCGAACAGGAGGGGACGCTTCCCTCCTCCTGTGTGAGGCCAGTGTCCCTCCAGCATCCAAAGCAAAGTCTGTTTCCTATCGGATCTTATAGATACAGAACATTACCAGGTTGGATCCAGAAATAATCATGAGTAAATGAAATTTACACCAAGAATGCAGGGCTGGTTCAACATGGAGAAGCAATCAATGTATTCCACTCTGTTTTTCTTACTGTTTTAAGTAAGAGAACCCAGTGAGCATATCCGGGGATGCACGTCCTCTGGGGCTGGCTCCCTCTTCACCCTGGCCCTGATCTCCAATGGGAACAGGCTGGAGTTCTTTCCTTCCAGGGGGAGGAATGACCTAGGAGTGGCTGCCTTGTGATCATTAGCAGCTCACTGGATGGTCCGTGGGGTACAGCATGATCTTCACCGTCCGTCCTCTGTGCCCTCGTGAGCACAAGGGGTGACGCTTCCCTTGCCCTCATGACAACCCCAGCCAGCACTTGGTGGGAGTGAACATTCCGGATGACGCTCACCATGTTACGGTGGCACTTCGTGGAACCTGCTTTGCACCTGCGTGCTTTCCAGTCCTAGGCAACGCCCCATGAGGCTGGAGCTCAGAGAGGTTGCGGGATGTGCTCAAGGGCACACAGCAATCGTGTGTGCTGCAGTTTTAGCCCAGCCCTGTTTACTGTTAAGCTCTGTACTCCCCACTGCCCTGCTCAGTAGCAGGCTGGGATCCTGTCCCCTGACCCCCAGCCTCCTCCCCCTGCTCATGGTCGCGAGGGTCTGGAGGTGCACTCCACCTCGCCCCTGCATCGCTGGAGAGCCTTCCCCTGCACGTGAGCCCCTCTGTGGAGGCAGCACCTGGGACGCGGGCAGACCGCCTGGCGCTCCCTGCCTCCAACCATGGAGGCTGCTGACCCACTTTCGGAAGAGATTCCTGCACATGGCTTTCTGCTGGATTTGCTTTTAGGCTGAGAGGTCCTGCCCCATTGGAAACCTGATGCTAACTTGGTAGTTGCTGGAGCTGGGGAAGGACTCTGTCCAGGCTGGCGGATTCCTGGAGGCTACCGCAGGGCGGGGAGGGGTTCACGGTGTGCTCCCCAGTAGGGGAAGAAAGGTCTTCCGAGTAAACGTGTGCAGGAGGTTTGGGTTAGCCCAGACAAGAAGCTCGCACGCTGGGGCTATTTCCCTGCGGTGGAAACCTCTCCCAGCCCCCCTGCGCTGGGCACCATCGGTGTCGCCTGCAACCAGAGGCATCCTGCCCCGGGGGGGGGGGCGCAGGTGGCTTGTACATCGATGCCCGCTCGGACTGATGGGCAGTGGCCGCCTGCCGTCCTGGGTTGAGCAGGACGGCGAGACCGGGGACGGCGGGGAGGGCAGCGTGCCACCAGGGATTAGTCGTGTCTGCACGGGAGGGGCGATGGGTAACGGGCTGTGTGGACGGGCAGAGGGTGGGGCGGGAGTGCAGGGGCCAACCTCTGCCCGCCTACTCTGGACTGCCCATGGGTGAGCCATGCCCCTTTCTGGGCTCAGGGGGCACCAGGCAGAATGAGCACGTCCCAGGTGTGTTCCGCAGACAGATCACTGCCTCTCCCTCGAATGTTCTTCCCACCCTGCCGTCCTTGACAGGCATCTCCTACTCTGTCTTCACGTTTTCCCTTGGCTGTCACATCCCTGGCCACCCCCATGACCCTTGCCATGTCCCTACTTATGTGTTCCCAGGGCCCTCTGCTGCTCTTTGTGACACCCATCACACTTAAATAATGACTTACTCTGTGTCTGGGTCCTGCTTGCTGTGGGTGGGGTCAGGGCCATCGTGTACAGCTACACTAGCTACGCACTGCACAATTCAGGGTCGCTATTCGCATGGGCCAGGGATCAGCACAGTTTTTCTGTAGAGCACCAGGTAGGAGGTATTTTAGACCTTGTGTGCCATGTAAGCAATCACAGGCGATCCATGAATGAATGCGGATGGCTGTGCTCTGATAAATCTTCACTTATGGATGCTAAAATATGAATGTCACATATGTTCACGTACTATGAAATATTCTTTTGTTTTTTTCCAAACCGTTTAAAAATGTAAAAATCTTCCTGAGCTTGCAGGCTGTACAGAAACGGAGCGGACCAGCACCTTGGACGGAAAGACTGTGTGTCATGGAGTTGCCATGTTCACCCAAAATATTCTATAAATGTAATATAATTCCACCCAAAGTGCAGCATAGCAAAGTGATCTTGAAGTTCAACTGAAGGAATAAATACATATAAGTAGGTAACAGTTTTTTTAAGTAAGAACAATGAAAGAAACATGCCCAACTTTAATTAAAATGTTATAAAGTTTTATAAATATATTAAAAGGAATGAAAACCGCCTGAGGGTAGTGCCAGAAAGTAAGATAGAAAGTCTAGAAACAGACCTAAGACCGTATAAAAAGTAGTAACAGTCAGGGGGCACCTGGGTGGCTCAGTCGTTAAGCGTCTGCCTTCGGCTCGGGTCATGATCTCAGGGTCCTGGGGTCGAGCCCCGCATCGGGCTCTCTGCTCGGCGGGAGGCCTGCTTCTCCCTCTCCCACTCCCCCTGCTTGTGTTCCCTCTCTCGCTGTGTCTCTCTCTGCCAAATAAATAAATAAAATCTTAAAAAAACAAACCTTAAAAAAAAAATGAAGCAACAAAATAAAACAGGTGTGTCTGCAATCCATACACACTCAGAAGCAGAAGACAGAAAGAAATGATATGCCTCACAAAGCAAAATGGAAAAACTTCCAAAAAATTAAAACAGCAAACACAATCAGTGGGCAGATAGCTGAGCAAAAATGTCTACAACATGTATGTTAGGTTATGTGCTTCATATATAGGGTTATTTAAAATTAAGAAGAGACAAAATAGTAATTGGACATGGCTAGGGAATTCACAAAAGAAGGAATTCAGATGGCCAGTACATAGGAAAAATGTTCAAAGAACATAACAATGACTTTTTTAAAAAATCAAATCAAAATGAGATCATTTTATTTTCTTATGAGATGGGTGACGGTGGTAGCTTCTAAGTAGTAAGATTACAGGTGAAATTCTCTCAGTTTGTACTTTAAAAACGGAGGCTTCATCAACTGTGTTTTTCTAGTCCTAGCTTATGATGTTCCTAACATGCTACTACAGTAGCCTATGCAGTGTTGGAATTTAAGAAGGTTCATTTCCTCCCTAACGCATCCTGAGCAGTTGTCGCCTGGAGGTGCCTAGGAATGGTGCCCCTGTGTGTTGCTGGGGCTGTGCTCAGGGTAGTCCAGAGCTGCCCAGCTCCCTCAAGAACCCTGAAAGTCCCCTGACCCCCAATCTCCCCATCTCAGATCAGATATTCTTCCCTCTGTGCATTCTCACACACACTTAGGTCACTCAGTCTCTTGCTTCTGAACTGTCCAAGTGGTCTTCACACGTGGCTGGCCAAAGTTCTCAGGATTGGTACGCGTTTGTTCACTCAACAAACTAGTTAGGGGCCACAGAGAGACAGAAACCAGCCTTGTCAAAAGTCACTCTATAGGGGACCTGCTGCCTAAAACTGAAAATGACTTCAGCCATTTGGGGTGGCCCTGGTCAGGGAATCAGTGTGTCACCACACCTGGGGGAGCATTCTCACGGGACTTCAGGGAGAGGACAGTCGAGTCTCTCCATAATGACAGGACCCACGCTCAGAATGGAGCTCAGAACGCGTCCTCTACTTGGAATCTCGATGTCCTCTCTGGCGCCATGTTTTTCTTCCATCCTGTACATCTGGTGGATGTGACCGAGTTACACTGTGCTGTTCAGCCTGGAGGTGTCATCTGGGTGTCTTTCTCCCCGACTCTCCCCTCAGCCGTCCCCTCTTCTCCCCCTGGGGTCTCGGGGGAGACCCCATGCTCTGCTGCCCACAGGCCCGTGCCCCCCTGTGCCTTCCACCCCCGCCCGGCCTGTGGTTCTGAGGCAGTGAGGCCCCCCCCCGCCCCCTTCCCCCCTCCCCCCCCCACACACGGCGCTGGGAGTGGGGACCGCCCAGGGGGAGGAGGGAGGGCATGTGAGCAGAGAGCAGAGGCTCAGGCGGCCCCAACCCCTCCTCTCAGGGCCTCACTTTTCCTGTCCAAGAACAGGGTGCACGACCTTAGCGTCCTTTTGGACTCCTTGGTCTGGTTCAAGGCGAGCCCCAGGCACACGGGGAGAGCCCCAGGTCTCCAGGGCGGTAGGAGCTGGGGTTGCGAGCGGTAGCAGAGGAGGCTGGCAGGGAGGGCGCTGCTGGAGGAGGAGGGAGCCTCTCCCCCGCGGAGACAGAAGTCCCCTTGTCCTCGGAGGATGGAGGACTGACGAGCTGTCTGTTCTGGGGCCAGCTGCCTGGGGAGCGCACATCCCCCCAGCACTCTCGGCGGTGACAAAGCCGGTGCTGGGGGGACACTGGCTCGTTTGCTTCCCTAACTTGTCCCAAAAGGGTGGTGGAAAGCTAGCATTTACTGAGCATCCACTAAGCACCGGGCGCTGACATCATCCCATTGCTTGCAGCGGTTACCTCATTTCACCTCCTTATTTTGTGCAGAAAGATCTGAGGTTCAGAGAGGTTAGGCAGCTTGCTCAAAGCCACATAGCCTGGGATGGGGCGTAGGCTAAGTGCAGCCCTGTGGGTCTGAGGCCACAGCCCTATATGCATGTTATCAGTGGCCTTTACTCCATATTCTCCAGAGCCCTGGGCTCCTCTGGGGTTCCCCAGGGTCGCTCCCAGATGGCGAGAACTTGGGGGGCACAGGGAGACTGGCGGCCCTGGCCTAGGGAGCCCTGCTTGGGGCTGTCTTGGAATTCTCCAGCAATTCTTTTTTTTTTTTTTTAAGATTATGTTTATTTATTTGACAGAGAGAGAGCGCGAGAGAGGGAACACAAGCAGGGGGAGCGGGAGAGGGAGAAGCAGGCTTCCCGTCGAGCAAGGAGCCCGATGCGGGGCTCAATTCCAGGACCCTGGGATCCCTGAGCCGAAGGCAGACACTTAACGACTGAGCCACCCAGGTGCCCTTTCTCCACCGATTCTTAACAAGGGGTCCTGTGTACTCGTCCAGCACTAGACCCCACGAGTTGTACAGGCCATGCTGACAGGCTTTCACTGGGGACTCCGTGGAGGAAGCGGCTTGCTGCTGGCTCGGGGCCAGGGACACCCTGGAGGGGCAGGAATGCCCTGGGGTGCAGCTCAACCTGTGCTTTCCCTGCAGCGAGACCATCATGTTCCTGCACCAGATCTTCTACCAAGGCCTGAAGGCCCGCATCTCCAGCTGGCCTACCCTGGTCCTGGGTGAGTAGCCGGCCCCCCGAACGTCCCTCCCCAGGGCCGCCCTCCAGGCTGGTGGCACTCCCCTCACAAGCCCCCTGAATCCCTCAGGGGGAGAAGGGGAAACACATGTTGGCAAAAACCGTATTTCTAGGAGGAAGTGATATATTTTTAGTTACTTATCTACTTTTCCCTTTTAAAAATAATATCGACGTACCCGTTTGAGAAAATTTGAGAATCCAGAAAAGTAGAAAGGTTTAAAAATATCAGTCATAGTCCTCCCTCCAAAGATAACTGCCATAAACATCTCAGTGTGTTTTCTTCCAGTTCTTTTCTCTGCATAGATCTTGGGGTTTTTTTTCCCCCATTTTACATAGTTGCAAACATACTGAATTTAGATTTTGAATCTTGCTGTGGGTTGTTGTTTTTTTATTTATTTCAATCTTTTTACTTAACTTGATAGCACAAGTGTTTTGTTATCCTGGACGTGTGATTTTTCACGGTAGCGTAATGCTCCACTCCCCATCTCTGGCTCTTTGGAGTTGGTCGCACTTCTTGTTACAGGAAATAATCATCTGTGTGTGTGATTTTTCTCCTTTTTACGGAGCATTTCCCTGGGATAGGTTTCCAGAAGGAGAATTTTTTAGAACAAAGAGCTTCTCTGCCCTTAGGCCATGGAGGCCACTGAGTGGGTGGGCACTTTTTTGTTGTTTTCAAGTCATTGACCCCCACTTTCCTTAAGGTCAGAATTCAAGCTGCCCCGGAAAGACGGGGCTGCCCCTGTGGCCGAAGCCCGGTTGAGCACGCTGTCCCCTGGTAGGGGACAACCCTAGCCAGGAGCTCCCGCTCGGAGTCTGTTTTTCTTTCTTAACGGGGTCTGTAAGCCGGGCTCCGTGGGTCCACCCCACCCATCAAGTGTTGAAGGGCGAGTCTGGGGAGATTGGTTGGGCCCTGGGGGTCTGGAGGGCCAGACTCAGGAGGGTGTGCGGTATGGTGGGGAGCCTGGGGAGCCAGGAGAGCTGGCTCCAAGCCCCTGCGGACTCACCTTGGGACCTCGCTCACTACCTCTGGCCCAGATGGGACGCTCTGGGAGGGAGGCCTCTTGGGGGCCCTCCGTGTGACCCGGTGAGGGAGCCAGAGCAGGGGGCCACCACACAGTTAGGACCCCTCAGAAACTCCGGAGCCGGGCCGGCCCCTCAGAGGCGTGGCGGATCGAGGCTGGGGGCCCGCCTTTGCGCCCCCACCGCGCCGGTCACTGGGTGGGGTGTGGCTCCCCTCGGCGGAGAGCGGTTCCTGGCAGGAAGGACCCC